>NC_056732.1:908885315-909067815 GCF_019279795.1 Protopterus annectens
TTGCATTCCAATAAGTTTTGGAATCTGCAGGCAAAACCTGTACCAAGTATACACAATTGCTTTATAACTTGTTGAATAGGTCTTCCATCTTGGATTGGATGATCAGCATACAGCTCAGCTGCTTATGCTGTCATTAGCATGCTACTTTGTTTACCATGTTTGTGTGACTCTACATGGTTTGCAGAGCCACTTACTGAATACAAAATAGTGCACTGCTGTGTAGGCTTTATTGAATCCATACTCATAACTTTTTTGCACTTTTACCTTTAAAAGTACATGTTCAGTAGTTTCTTCTTCATGACAATGTAAACATTATATCATGTTTCTTTTTATATGGCATGTTTCTTTTAACTGGCAAATTATCTATTACCAGTCTCCACAAAAAAAAAAAAATCTTGACATTCTACTTTCCGATTACACTATTTGTTTCTTATTTTTGCAGCTTTAATTTGTTTCAATGATTAGATTTCCCCATGGTTTTACATAGTACTGTTTTATCATTACATTCTTATACCATACTTTTCTATCTTTTTCTACATCATCAATTTTTATTTTCCACAAAAAATATTTTTCTTGGTGATATTTTTTCTCTTTATTTATAAATTCTATTTCTCTTTTACTCTTTTTTATCACACCCCAAAATGCATGATACCCATTTTTATAATTTTATTACTAATCTCTCATCTTTTTTCATTTATCCACTTTAATGCTTTGTATACATTTACTGAAGTACCATATACCAATGAGTTAATTAACCTTAAACTTCCTTCTTTTTTATTTGCATTCAACACCCCTCTGTTTTACTGGGTTTACTCTAGAACCCCATATAAATGAACAAATATCTGTAATAATTTCTTTTTAAATATTGTTAGCAACATAAATACACTTGCTAAGTATGCAACTCATCCCATCAGTACTGAATTTATCAAATACACTTTTTTTCTGAATGATAGTTTATATGTTTTCCAGAAAAGTCATGTTTGTTTTATTTCTTCCATTGTTTTTCCCCCACTGAATTCTACTTACATCTTTATTCTCAAATGTTATACCTAACATAGAAATTTAATTCATTGTAAAATATGTACCCTCCAGCATTAATACATCACCTAAACCTTTACTTTTCTCCGTATTTAAACCCATCCTTATCATATCTAGACACTCATTTGTGCAAATGATTTCTTTTGTCCAAATTTTGTTTTTTTGCAATTATTATAATGTAATCTGCATATGTTAATAGAACTGGAATTCTTAACCCTTCATGTGTTATATACCTCATCTCATTCATTTTGTATTTTATTTTGCATACTATCACATTCATAACTACTGCAAAGAGTATACAAATCATTGGACATCCCTGTCTTACACCAATCTTCATATGTACACTTTGGCTTAACCAGCAATTTACAAGTATTTTTACTTTATTATTATTATATGCTGACATACATAATTTCATAACTTTTTCACTTACATTATATTATTTCATTGTTACTCATAAGATTCCATGTTCAGTTGCATCATATCCCTTATTAAGATCTCTTATCATGATTTTTACTTCTTCTTTTCTGTTCAAAGTATCATCCACAATTTCTCTAACTACCATTAACAATTGACAACCTTTGCCTTTATACTATATATGCTATCTTCCATAATATTTCCAGTTTAGTTTCATGCCTATTTTGCATTATTTTCATAAAGATCTTGTACTCATTATTATTCAATACTATTGGTCTCCATCTTCTATCTTCCTTCTTCCATATGAATTTAAGTATTCCACTTCAAAATTCTTTTTACATAAAACCTTCACTTAACCATTCATTCAAAATCTTTAAAAATATACATTTTTTGCCAGTCCCTAAATTTTTTATGCATTTCATACTCTATTAAATCTGTTTCTGCAGCTGAATCTATATTTACTTGTCCTAATACTTTAAATGGCTCATTTAAAGAAATCTCCCTTTCCAAATTTCTATTGTCTTTTTTGTTAACTTTTTACTTTCAATGTTTTTTTCACTACCTTCTTTCTTTTAACATTTCTTGTACATATTCTACTACACTGTTCATATTTTCCCTCAGTTCTTTCTATTTCTCTTTTACATTTTTATTTCAGTCATTACACTATAATCTTTCTTCACTATGCTGCTTAAGTAGCTCAATACTTCTCTTTTTCCTTGTAAAAATATATTTGCTTATATAACATTTTTTGTTTTTTTTTCTTGATTTTATTCATATAATTCTTTTTATTTGTCAAAATACTTTCTATCATTATGTTCTAAAGCTTCCAATATGTTATTATATGTTCTTTTATTTTTTTTTTCTTTTTCTACTTTTCTCACATCATATTGCCATAGGGAAAAACATTGTTTTATATTTTTCCTTAAATATCACCCACCATTCAGACCAGTTTTTATAAAATGTTCTCATAGTTACATGATCTATTTCCTTCTTCATTTCACACTTTATTTATCATTTTTATTTCTTTGCCTATTTTATATGTTCCTTGTTTTCCTTTATCTCTAGCCATAGGTTCATAGGTTGGTACTAGGCTATTGGCCCTAGGGCCTATACAAGCCTAGCCATAGCAATTCCCTGGCTATTTCTTCCCACAGTATTTACTTCTTTGGACCCCTGTCTAGCAGGGTGTCTGATGTGATCCAAAGGGTGAATTTCCTATTTCCCATCCAATCATCAAGGTTCATTTTGAAGAGGGCCAAAGAAGCGCTCTGCTTGACATCTATGGGCAGTCTATTCCAGAGTCAGGGGAGTCTCTGGGTCAGGGACCTATCCCTCCAGCATGTTTTGTTCATTTTGATGACAAGGTTTAGATCCCTGGAGCATGTGTCTCTGAGGGATTGGGATTTCTTTAAGTGTAGCATGTCCAACAGCTCTGGGCTTGACATGGCCTTGTATGTTAAGCAGAGATCGCCTCTGAGTAGACAATATGCGACAGATTATAGGTGGAGTTTTTTTAGATGGTCAGCATAGGGCATCTGCTTTAGGCCTGTGATTCTTTTAGTGATGTATTTCTGTGGCCTTTCCAGTTGCTGCAGATGTCTTGAGAGGTACATACCAATCGGGGCATTGTATTCTATAATGGGTCTAATGAGGGACGAGTATAGTGGAACAATGATCTCCTTTTTTCCTGGATGAAAAGCCCTTAGTGATGAGGTGTGCCACATAGAAGAATTTCCTGACTGTTGTGGTGATGTGGTTATCAAAGGTGAGACCACTGTCCACCTGTGCCTCTAAGTCTCTTATCACACTTTCGGTGTTTAGTGTACTGCCACCTATATGGTAATTTACGGGTACATGTTTTTTCCTAAAGGAGGTAACCATACATTTCTTGGCATTGAGCTTGAGCCCATGGCTCTGGTACCAAGCATCTGTTTCTGTAAGGCCCTTTTGTAGAATATCCACATCATTTGGGGATTCAATAATGGCTCCCAGTTTGCAGTCATCTGCGAACTTTGTTAACCAGAGTCCCTTAGTGTTGGCCTGTACTTCAGAGAAGTAGATGCCAAACAAGAGTGGTCACAGGACTGAACCCTGAGGTACTCCACTTGTCACTCGTCTACTTTTACAGTGCGGGTTCTGTCAGTAAGCCAGTTGGCAACCCATTGAGTGACATATGGATTAATGCACAGCTTAGTAAGTTTATCCATGATTCCAGAGTGGGGGATGGTGTCAAAGGCTTTGGTGAGGCCCTGATAGGCTGTGTGGGCCACCTTACCATTGTCCACAGCTCTGGAGGCTGATTTGAAGAAGTCAATCAGGTTCAGGAGACAGGATCGGCCCTTCACGAACCCAAACAGCATGGGGTCCAGTGTTTGAAGGTTGCCAATGTCTTTGTTTATAAGTTCCATGATAATACATTCCATGGCCTTGCAGATCAAGCTCATTTTTTACCTGTGTGGCCATTATTACCGGAATTTAGCATCCTTTGGTATTGAGATGGGCCCTTTAGGGGTGAGAGGGGGATAAAGTTTGCTCTGAATTTATCTACCAAGATATTGGCAATATCCTTGGGATCAGTATATTTAATGCCATTCTGTTGTTGCTCAGAGCAGATCTGATATTGAGATTGATACTGATATTGATAGTGAGGTCTGAGCATTTCCGTTTAGATTCTTGACATAGCTATAGAATGCCTTGTGATTGTCTTTGGAATCTTTGGCAATTTTATTTTCGTAACTAGCTTTGGAGGACTTTATGAGGGACCTCAGCTTCTTACTGAGGCTGGTAAGGGAGTTTTTTGCATCCAGGGATTTTCCTCTTTTCTGCAGCAGTTTCTTCCTTTTGTTGTAAAGTTTATGCATGGCAAGGAACTACCAGATTGGCTTCCTTTTTTTGGAGGAGAGCATCTTGGTTCTATTGGGAATGTCATGATTCATGCAGGAGTGGATGTGCTCGTACAGTGCCATATTGCAAGATGATCAGAAAATCCTGTTTCAACAACCTCCCCTTCTTCAATAACTAAACCTTCTGCTACTTTAAAATAATCTATTTCAGTTCTATATATAAACATTTTGTAAGTCTATGAATTGTTGCCCTAAAGTTTTATCCTGCCACATCTTATAACTTCTAACATTTTCTTATATATTTTCTTTTATTTTTACACTTGCCTCTTAAAGGACAGTCTCCTGTTATTATAGTATTCATATTTATTACTACACATTTTAAAATCTAATGAAATAAGCTTTCCCTTTCTTTAGAATTAGTAAATGCATATAATGTTATAGTTCTATACACTTGGGGCAGGATTCACGAAGGCTTGCACAGAGTCTAAGAGTAGTGTAAGACACCATGCAGCCTTCGCGATCCAGGAACAGCCCAAAGTCTGCGTAGGAGACCAGCTAAAATGTCTCTTACATGGAGTGGGCGTGGATAAGCTAATCACCTCACTTGCAGCTGAATAGCATGCAAATGAGGTTGATTAGCTTATCCAGAAGCCCAAAGCAGCCCGTGTAAGAGTTGTTTTAGCTGCAGAAATGTACCAGTTGACAACTGAGTACGTTTCTGCAAAAACCACAATGGAGCCATGTCAGCTCCAAATAAAGGGTGCATATGTGTCAGGCAGCATGCCAATGGCCAAATATGTGGCCATTGGCAAGGTACCCCGATGCAAATATGGGAAATAAATAAACGGGGTGCGCTGTATAAAACATAAAAATGAAGGTTATAAACCCACAAATGTGGGTTTTATGCAATACATGGATTTACAATGCAGGGACCAGCAGACCAAAAACAACATGGCCACCGTGTAGTGGTTGCTAAGGGGGGAAGCTGAGTCTAAGACATGTAACTAAGCATTAGTAGGCAATCTGATGCAAATGAGTGTTAGGATACTGAATTCCACTGTCACATAGCAAATGAGCACATTCTGAGTAGTGTAAGAGTTACATAAGGGGGAGAAACAGAGTAGGAGATAGGTGACATCACAGGGGGGAAAGGCAGAAAGAAATGCAGTTCATTGGAGTTCAGTGTTACATGACAGATGTCAGACACATATCATGGAAAGAGGAGTGCCACAACATAAGCATGGGAAAGTCAAGAAATGGAAGGTGTACACTGTTGCCTACACCAAAGTTTCTTGCTGAGCGTGCAAGACGCGTGTGGCGCCGCCACGGCAAGCGAGTAAGACATTATGCGTGCGTGTAAGGCAGACTGAGCAGGTTGGAGCATGTTGTCAGATGTTTAACACTGTTTGTGCTGGTGTGCATGCGTGTAGGGCAGACTGAGCATGTGGGAGCCTGTTGGCAGACTTGTAACACTGTTTATGCGGTGTGCGCTGCTTTTAACCCGAATAACACGATTTGAACCATGTAAGCATGTGCACGCGCGTGTAAGCCAATGTGAGCGTGTTTCTGCTGGTATGCACGCTGCTCCCCCCTGAGGAAACAGAAAGGAAGAAGGAAGCAACTGAATTAGTAGGAAGCTGGCAGGGAATACTGCTGGAGCTAGCAGGTGAAAACAATTAGAAGCAGGCAATTACACAGGCAGAATAGTAGCACAGCCCAGAACTTAAAACTCTGCAAACAACAGTGCAGGATGTTTCTCTCAAGAGACACTGCAAGACAGGAGTAAGCTATTAGAAGTGAAAACTGAAAAAGCTGAACTCAGAGCAGAAATGTTAGGGGCTGCCATAGCTGTCATATGGAGACATAGGCGACTTGCTGAGGGTGGTGACAATGCAGATGGTGCCAGACAACCCACAGTGAGGAGACGGAGAAGAGTCTACAGGCCCAGGGTCACCTACCATGGGTTACATGAGCTGGAGATAGTAGAGCACTATAGAGTGGACAGAGACCTCCTGCAGCAAATAGTTGAGCTGTGCAGGCCACGCCTCACACAGAACCAACAGAGGGGAGCCCATCCCAGTGGAAACCAAGGTATGTGTTGGCCTAAGAATACTAGCAACAGGTACCTTCCAGAGACCAACTGGTGATATGATGGGGATATCACAGGCATCAGCCTCCAGGGTACTGCACCAGTTCCTGGATGCCATGTCAGCACATGTCAGTGATCATGTATACTTCCCCACTGCCCGTGAGGTATTGGCCAGCAATATGCATTTCTTCCAGCAAATAGCGGAATACACTGAGGTAGTGGGTGCAATAGACTGCACGCACACACGCATCAAAGCACCAGCCGGTGAGCAGGGTAGGGCCTACATTAACTGCAAGGGCTTCACCTCCATCAACTGCCAGGTTGTGTGTGATGCCCAGGGCATAATAATGAATGTGTGTGCTGGCTGCCCTGGGAGCTACCGTGATTCCCACATCTGGCATTTGACGCAGCTGTACCAGACATTTGCCAATGGGGACATCCCACACAAACACCTAGTGGGGGATGCAGGTTATGCACTGGAGCCGTGGCTGATGACACCCATCAGAAACGCACACACACCTGAACAGGAACGCCATAATGAGGCACACTCACAAACACGTAATGTAATAGAGCGTGTGTTTTGGCTGCTCAAGTCACGGTTCCGGTGTCTGGACACATCTGGTGGAGCCTTGCAGTACACACCAACTACATGTACCCAAATTGTCATGGTTTGTGCTATTCTACATAATATGATCTTGCGAAAACAGCTGCAGCAGGACCAGCATAGGGCTGGGCCAAACAGCCCCCCACCATTGCCAAGGCCATCACAGGCAGAGCGTGACTCGGAGTAGGAACAACCTGAGCCTGCCCCAGTAGGCAGAAGGAGGCGTGCCCAGTATGCCATGGCCTTGGCAAAGAGGCAACGCATAGCACATACACTGGCTCAGTAGGAACCCTGGGAATGATACCCCCCTCTGACTCACTCAAATAATAACAGGGATGCCTAAAATGACATGACCTGCTCACAAACATGTACAGGGAGTGTAATATGTGCATCCGACAGAGGCAGCCCTGCAGCACCACCTGAGGCATGAATGCCATGTGTTAAGTAATGTAACACCATGTACTATATGCACACCTGAGGACTGTGACTAACATCCTACACCCACCAAGCATCATGCCACAATATGACAATGAGATGATCAATTGCAATAACTGGCTGAAGTATTGCAGTTAGTCAAAGGGGATCCAATGTGTGCAGGCCTGGGATGACATGCTGAGCATGACATGATGCTCCACCTGCTAGGACTGGCGCGCACCTATCAGTGCTGGCTGTATGGATACTGGCAAAGGCTGTTGTTACCCACAGTGTGCCCTGAATAGGTAAGGCTCAAAACACAAACCTACCTCCATAGGTATCAGAAGGGATAAAAACCTAGATGTAATGCTACCTAATGCCAGAAGTCTAAACAGCAAGATGCATGCAGTCTAAACTCACCCAGTATGGAGAATGTTGATATCTGTGCTGTAACAGAAAACTGGGTCAAGGCTCACAACAGCACCCTAACACTACCAGGTTACACCTCATACTGTGCTGTACAGCCTCAAACATGGAACAAGCTACAAAAGGAGGGTGACTAGCAATAATTGTCAAGGATAACCACACCCCCATGTTGGTACCACAACAAGAAGCAGCATGGACTAGCCATGGTCAAGTAACAGTGGCTAAAGCTGCCTCCCAGTTTATAGCCTGCTACAGACTACCATCCTAACACCAGGAACTGCACCTGGCCTATGTTGGAATGCATGAATATATCAAGCCCTCCAAACCACATTATATTGTGTGACTGAAAATACCCAAACATAGACTGGGAGCATTATACAAGCTCCAACACTGTAGGACAAAAGTTCATAGAATCCATAAACCAAAATGCCCAGGAACAATGTACCACTCCCACAAGAGCGGTAAGCATACTGGATGTGATAATCAGCAACATGGGTACTGGATGGCAAGATGAGAAGTGTATCTCTCACTGGTAAGATCAGACCATAGAGTAATCACACCGGATATACACATCCTGACCACAGTCCCTGGCCAGAAAACCACAGTGAAAAACATGTGTAAAGCAAAAGTTGCACTCCTCCAAACTGATGTGGAATACATTAAAGGCCCTGTGCGGGTGCAAAATATGGGCCACACCTCAGAACCTGTTATACAGGCATTCCATGAACACTGCCAGGAATGCTTGGATTATGCAATCCTAAATTAAAACAAGACACAATGCCATACACACAGGCATCTGGCATGGTGGACTCCAGCCATTACCAAACCATGCAAGAGAATGAGGAAGCTACTACATGATAGAGCAAACATAAAAAAGAAGTAATCACTGATCAGTAGTATGGCAATAAAATATGTCCACACATACAATCCACTCAAGGCCAGCTACAACAAGTTGAATTCAGTGAATCTTGAGGCAATGTTACACCTGCCCCAAGTACACAGACAACCCTCAACTCCCCCCAAGAAATACAAATATATGTGAGAGATGCAACCATTTATCCAAACTGGAGGCTGAGCTCCCTCAACTCAGTACTCCCAAAACTAGTCAGGAGGAGAAGGTAACCACACACACTACAAACCCAGTCCCACATAGACCTATGACAACTGCAAACCAAAGACATAAACACAGAAAAACATTCCCGGAGGCCCAAATTACAAACACACCACACCAACAGAGGCCTCCAAAGCAGACACCCAATCAAACAACCTTCAAACATAGCACATACAACACATAGTACACAAAGCTGGTGTGCCAAACAGTCACAGGCCAGAAGGAGAAACAACATGCCTGATACAGTTGTAATAGGTGACTCCATAGTGAGACACACTGCTGTCCCATACACCAGACTGAACAAGGGAAAGGGTACAGTAAGCTGCCTGTAGGCTGCTACAATACGCCACATAACACAAGTATGCAGGTCATCCCAAAGCAAGTAGAAATATGATACAGTCATAGTCCATGCTGGTGTGAATGACCTGAGATGTACCTCCCCGGACTACATGAAAAGAGACATAGATGAGCTCTCCGATTATGTTATCCAGGCCGGTATGACACTGACCATTTGCAGCATCCTACCCTCACCAAGAATGATGCCACAGTACAAACACAGAATGATCAGTTATAACAAGTGGCACAATTACTGGTGTCATTCCATGGATCCTTAACAATGTCTGTCTGCTTGGGATGTCATGCTTGACAAGCCACGCAGTTGTTCCAGGGATGACTTGCACCTGTTACCCCTGGGTGTCTGGATATTGGATAAGGCTTTTGCCACCTCCATAGAGCCTTTTGTAGGCAAGGCTGAAAAGACTAACCCACCACCCTAGAAAACATAAGTGGAAAGAAACATAAGGGTAATGCTGACCAATGCCAGATGTGTAAACCTCAATATGCATGCTCCCGAGGCCCTCCCCCAGTATGGAGAACATCGATGCCTGTGCAGTGACAGAAACCTGCTGCAAGCCTCCTGACAGCACACCAGCACTACCAGGTTATACCACATATCATGCATTATGGCCCCAAAACCTGGAACAAAACATAAAAGGAGGGTGAGTATCCATATTCAGCACAGACACCAATACGTCCAGGTAACTGACAATGCACAAGGCATTGGAGTCCACCCATGTGCAACTAACCATAGGCAAGACTGCTGTACAGTCTGTAGCATGCTACAGACCACACTCTCACACACAGGAACCTCACCAGCCATTCTGAAGACACTGGACAGTATGAATGTCCCACCAAATACCAAACAAGGTACTTACAAATTACCACATAGGTGGTAAACCATTATGTATGGAAGGAGTAATCAGGGACCTAGGGATACAAGTGGACAGTAACCTGTTATGTGACACTCACATTGCCAATGTGGCTAGGAAGACTGTCTATGTTGGACACCGTATCATGAAAGGATTCACATCTACGTCAACAGAGGTCATTGTGCCCCTATACTGTTCTCTTATCAGACCCATAATCTAGCCTTATTTGGGATGTACCTTACCTGACACCTGCAGCAGTTAGAAAGACCTCAAAGGTACCTCACCAAGTGGATAAAGGGTCTCAAATATATGTCATATGCTGCCTGGCTGTAGACACCCCAGCTGAATGCAGTCATATACTGCCTACACAGAGGCATTGTATGTCTATTGTACAAGGCCATGTCCAACACAGGAGTAATGGACATGCTCCACCCCAGAAAACTCAAAGCCATAGGAGCTGTGAGAGTGAGAGATGTCAACCTCAACACATAATGAAATAGGATGTGATGGAGGGACAGATACATAACCCAGAGGCTCCCCACACCCTGGAACAGAATCCCACTCCATGTTACGCAGAACCCCTCACTGACACTCTTCAACAGGAATCTTGTCAAGTGAATGGATGATTGTAGATTTACACTGGGGGTCTTCACTGTGTCACGTCCAGACAGAGGCACAGCAAAGCAAATCATAAATGGCCATAATATTCACATAGCAAGGGGTGGCGAAAGCCACACACACTCTGGCTAGGCTTACAAATGCCCTAGGGTGGATAGCCTAGTATGAACCTATGAACCTATGAAGATACAAATTGTACAGGACACTAAGGATAATCCCAAGGCTTCCTCCACTGATGGTAGGAACCATGTTGGGAATTCACAGATATGCTCTGAATCACACAAATATTACAAACAACATACCAAACACACACACACATATTAGTTAACATACATCCTGACAGGTGCAGTGCAACCCCCAGAATGCAAAATATCTATCCCATTAGACTGGTGGCCCCCTGACATTGCAGATGCTGAGGTAACAGCCAGCATCTACAAAGCAAAACACACAGCAGCAATGGTATGAGATGGTGTCCTGGGCTGAGTCCAACATGGACTCCAAGAAGAATGGAATGCCAAATCACACTACTGCTCAATGTCAGCCTTACCACAGGATATGTACCCAAAGAGCAGTGTACAACAACAGTGGTCATTCTCAACAAATGTGTTGCCTGAATGGATACTGAAAACGACCACCCCAGAATCCTGAGAAGCTTGGTCTGCACAGCTATGGAAAGGATCAGCATGTACCGCAGACATAAAGATACTGGGGACCTACTGACACCGGACCCTACCCAGTGTGGCTTTCTTAAGTGCAGATCCTGCCCCTAAACATGTTTGACTCACTTGAAACAGTCATTAAGGTCATTAATGAGGGCAATGTGGTCCACACAGCGTAGCTGGACCTTGAAAAGGCTCCCATACAATACCCTATGTGTTCATTATAGATATGCTCACCAGCTTAAATATAAACCCCTATGTCAGTAGAGGGGTTGCAAACCAGACCAAGGACAGAACTGACATGGTCAGACATGCTGCAGCCATGTCAGACTACAAACCAGATATAACTGGCATCCCACAAGGCTTGGTCCTGGGACCTCTCGTTTGGTATATATGTCCCATAGGAACAGGCCAACATGGAAGAACGGTGCCTGGACATGTTTGCAGAGGACTACAAACTGCGCACCATATCTGACCCCCCAGCTGACACAAGCATCCCACAAAAGGGCCACATAGGAACACACAACTGGTGCCATAGCCATGTCAGCAAGCTAATTGCAGAAAAGTGTATAGTCAACCCCCGTGGATATACAGTAAGTGCCCACCAATTACCACATAATATTACAGGTGTTAACCCATTACATACTTAACATGTAAAGAGAGACCTGGGGACACAAGGTGATAGATATCCTGCATTGGACAAACATGTGGCTGTAATGTTTATAGAAACATACCATATACCCACCTAATCATGAAGGTTGTCAGATCTAGATAAGGCGAGGCCATTGTGGCTCTGCAGTCATCCTTCATCAGCTGCTACAATTGACTACACAATAGCCCTGTGGATGTACCTCAGCAGATACCTTCCATCAACTGTAAAGTCCCCAACAGTACCTCACCAGGAGCATCAAAGAGCCGGAACAGATGCCATATGTTGCCTTGATTAACAAACTGCAGCATGCTACACACACTGCCAGTTACTGCCCACTCACAGAGGCAAGCTGTGCCTGATGTATAAAAGTTTCATGTCCAAGCTGGAATCAATAAACATGCTGCACCTTTGTACAATCTTGAATGGCAGTGAGCTATGCACATGAGAGACCTGAACCCCAGCACTGACACATACATAGGACAAGCTGTACTGCATGATCCATAACACAGAAGCCACCCCACTCATGAGTAAACTCCCAGTACAGGTTATTCCATAGAGTCACTCATCTATTCTCCCTCAAGAGGAATCTTTATGGAGTGGATGAGATGGTAGGTTCACACTGGGTATCACTTTATGTCACAGGTAGACGGAGCCACAGTATACCAACGCATGACATATGTCATGGCAAACTCCACTTACAATGTGTGTCGAAGGACAAACACACTCTCCGGGACTAGCATTAGAATAGCTTCAAGGCACATCGCTAGTGTTTGCAATTGTACACCCATGTTGTGGAATACACAACCAATGTTGACAAGCCTGGTTTAAGTAGTTCATATCTGAACATAATGCAACATGAAACAGATGTGCACAACTGGCCCCTCAACAAGGCTGTTGAAAGTTCACTATGGAACCGTAAAGCAGTGATAGGACTAAAGCCCAGGATATCGCTGCCCACCACAGTGAAAGTATCTGAACCATGTACACTATACGGTACTACAGTGTTAGGTCAGTATGAAAGGATGTTGACAACTGTATGCCAAGTATCCCATGCAAACCTGCAGGTACAGTATAATCCCTGTTGTGTTCACACACAAAGCAGTTGGACAGTAACTACACAAAATACGACACAACACACAACCATAAACGGGAGATATTTCATTGAAGTTCACACTCATCCACAAAATGTGGTGCTGCAGAGTTCAACATATGGAAAGCTCACTGGGCATGCTTCGCACACTTTGATAAATGAGACATATGTCAGACAACATGCCATGGGAAGGCTGAATTGGTGCATGCTTGACACACTTAGGCCAAATTCTCAGTTAAGCAGTTGGCACACACATAGGTCTGGTATTTGTATCGTGTTATTCCATGAACCAACCACATTACAGCAATCTGCCCAGTGCACACAGTTAAATGACTACAGAGACATACGTGGATATAGTGGATCCCTCTCCCATATGCAAACATCTTTCCACAGATACACAAGTTTTCATACAAACAGGGAATGCTATGGCAATAAAGACCTGCAAACAGTCTATCAGCAACACAGATAATGCATCTGACAATTAAACATGGGTGTAGAGGTCAACACTAGGCTGTTTGCCCTCAGGGAATGACAGCTTAGCCAGAGTGTGCTTGGCATCTGCCTCTGCACCAGTACAGTAGGCTACTGTGCCACTTTTGAAAGCTCAAATCACATGAGGCACCATGTGAGGCTAGTGTGCTGTGCTCTGTCAAGCAGGGAAAAAACCCCGGGTTTTTTGGAAAAATCCCAAAAGGGTTTGAATTTGCTTTTTTAAGGGCCCCAAAAGGGCATGTTTGGTTTTGGGGTGGGGTAAAACCAAAAAGCAAGACTGCTGGGTACAAAGTCGTAGCATGCAGCATTGGAGCCACCCATGTGCAACTAACCATAGGCAAGACTGCTGTACAGTCTGTAGCATGCTACAGACCACACTCTCACACACAGGAACCTCACCAGCCATTCTGAAGACACTGGACAGTATGAATGTCCCACCAAATACCAAACAAGGTACTTACAAATTACCACATAGGTGGTAAACCATTATGTATGGAAGGAGTAATCAGGGACCTAGGGACACAAGTGGACAGTAACCTGTTATGTGACACTCACATTGCCAATGTGGCTAGGAAGACTGTCTATGTTGGACACCGTATCATGAAAGGATTCACATCTACGTCAACAGAGGTCATTGTGCCCCTATACTGTTCTCTTATCAGACCCATAATCTAGCCTTATTTGGGATGTACCTTACCTGACACCTGCAGCAGTTAGAAAGACCTCAAAGGTACCTCACCAAGTGGATAAAGGGTCTCAAATATATGTCATATGCTGCCTGGCTGTAGACACCCCAGCTGAATGCAGTCACATACTGCCTACACAGAGGCATTGTATGTCTGTTGTACAAGGCCATGTCCAACACAGGAGTAATGGACATGCCCCACCCCAGAAAACTCAAAGCCATAGGAGCTGTGAGAGTGAGAGATGTCAACCTCAACACATAATGAAATAGGATGTGCTGGAGGGACAGATACATAACCCAGAGGCTCCCCACTCCCTGGAACAGAATCCCACTCCATGTTAGGTAGAGCCCCTCACTGACACTCTTCAACAGGAATCTTGCCAAGTGGATGGATGATTGTAGATTTACACTGGGTGTCTTCACTGTGTCACGTCCAGACAGAGGCACAGCAAAGCAAATCATAAATGGCCATAATATTCACATAGCAAGGGGTGGCGAAAGCCACACACACTCTGGCTAGGCTTACAAATGCCCTAGGGTGGATAGCCTAGTATGAACCTATGAACCTATGAAGATACAAATTGTACAGGACACTAAGGATAATCCCAAGGCTTCTTCAACTGATGGTAGGAACCATGTTGGGAATTCACAGATATGCTCTGAATCACACAAATATTACAAACAACATACCAAACACACACACATATTGCCAACATACATCCTGACAGGTGCAGTGCAACCCCCCCCCCCAGAATGCAAAATATCTATCCCAGCAGACTGCTGGCCCCCTGACATTGCAGATGCTGAGGTAACAGCCAGCATCTACAAAGCAAAACACACAGCAGCAATGGTATGAGATGGTGTCCTGGGCTGAGTCCAACATGGACTCCAAGAAGAATGGAATGCCAAATCACACTACTGCTCAATGTCAGCCTTACCACAGGATATGTACCCAAAGAGCAGTGTACAACAACAGTGGTCCTTCTCAACAAAGGTGTTGCCTGAATGGATACTGAAAACTACCACCCCAGAATCCTGAGAAGCTTGGTCTGCACAGCTATGGAAAGGATCAGCATGTACCGCAGACATAAAGATATTGGGGACCTACTGACACCGGACCCTACCCAGTGTGGCTTTCTTAAGTGCAGATCCTGCCCCTAAACATGTTTGACTCATTTGAAACAGTCATTAAGGTCATTGATGAGGGCAATGTGGTCCACACAGCGTAGCTGGACCTTGCAAAGGCTTCCATACAATACCCTATGTGTTCATTATAGATATGCTCACCAGCTTAAATATAAACCCCTATGTCAGTAGAGGGGTTGCAAACCAGACCAAGGACAGAACTGACATGGTCAGACATGCTGCAGCCATGTCAGACTACAAACCAGATATAACTGGCATCCCACAAGGCTTGGTCCTGGGACCTCCCTCGTTTGGTATATATGTCCCATAGGAACAGGCCAACATGGAAGGACTGTGTCTGAACATGTTTGCAGAGGACTACAAACTGCCCACCATATCTGACCCCCCAGCTGACACAAGCATCCCACAAAAGGGCCACGACTGGTGCCATAGCCATGTCAGCAAGCTAATTGCAGAAAAGTGTATAGTCAACCCCCGTGGATATACAGTAAGTGCCCACCAATTACCACATAGGTGTTAACCCATTACATACTTAACATGTAAAGAGAGACCTGGGGACACAAGGTGATAGATATCCTGCATTGGACAAACATGTGGCTGTAATGTTTATAGAAACATACCATATACCCACCTAATCATGAAGGTTGTCAGATCTAGATAAGGCGAGGTCATTGTGGCTCTGCAGTCATCCTTCATCAGCGTTACAATTGACTACAATAGCCCCTGTGGGATGTACCTCAGCAGACACCTCCATCAACTGTAAAGTCCCAACAGTACCTCACCAGGAGTATCAAAGAGCTTGAACAGATGCCATGTGTTGCCTGATTAAACAAACTGCAGCTACACACACTGCCATACTGCCCACCCAGAGGCAAGCTGTGCCTGATGTATAAAGCCATGTCCAAGCTGGAATCAATAAACATGCTGCACCTTGTACAATCTGAATGGCAGTGAGCTATGCACATGAGAGACCTGAACCCCAGCACTGACATACATAGGACAAGCTGTACTGCATGATCCATAACACAGAAGCCACCCCCACTCATGAGTAAACTCCCAGTACAGGTTATCCATAGAGTCACTCATCTATTCTCCTCAAGAGGAATCTTTATGAGTGGATGGGAGATGGTAGGTTCACCCTGGGTATCACTGTTATGTCACAGGTAGACGGAGCCACAGTATACTAACCATGACATATGTCATGGCAAACTCCACTTACAATGTGTGTCGAAGGACAAACACACTCTCCGACTAGCATTAGAAATGGCCTAAGGCACATCGCTAGTGTTTGCAATGTACACCTATGTTGTGGAATACACTACCAATGTTGGACAAGCCTGGTTTAAGTAGTTCATATCTGAACATAATGCAACATGGTCAGATGTGCACAACTGGCCCCTAACAAGGCTGTTGTGCTCACTATGGAAATGTAAAGCAGTGATAGGACTAAAGCCCAGGATACTGTCCACCACAGTGAAAGTACTGAACCAGTACACTATA
This sequence comes from Protopterus annectens, assembly GCF_019279795.1. Classification (NCBI taxonomy): domain Eukaryota; kingdom Metazoa; phylum Chordata; order Ceratodontiformes; family Protopteridae; genus Protopterus; species Protopterus annectens. The sequence goes on from NC_056732.1 coordinate 908,902,305, forward strand.
CGGTACTACAGTGTTAGGTCAGTATGAAAGGATGTTGACAACTGTATGCAAAGTATCCCATGCAAACCCTGCAGGCACAGTATAATCCCTGTTGTGTTCACACACAAAGCAGTTGGACAGTAACTACACAACATGACACAACACACAACCATAAACGGGAGATATTTGTTGAAGTTCACACTCATCCACAAATGTGGTGGGCTGCAGAGTTCAACATATGGAAAGCTCACACTGGGCATGCTCGCACACTTTGATAAATGAGACATATGTCAGACAACATGCCATGGGAAGGCTGAACTGGGCATGCTCACACACTTAGGCCAAATCTCAGTTTAGCAGTTGGCCACACATATCTGGTATTTGTACGTGTTATTCCATGAACCAACCACATTACAGCAATCTGCCCAGTGCACACAGTTAAATGACTACAGAGACATACGTGATATAGTGGATCCCTCCCATATGCAAACATCTTCCACAGATACACAAGTTTTCATACAAACAGGGAATGCTATGGCAATAAAGACCTGCAAACAGTCTATCAGCAACAGATAATGTGCATCTGACAATTAAACATGGGTGTAGAGGTCAACACTAGGCTGTTTGCCCTAGGGAATGACAGCTTAGCCAGAGTGTGCTTGGCATCTGCCTACCCAGTACAGTAGGCTACTGTGCCACTCTAAAGTCAGTCACATGAGGCACCATGTGAGGCTAGTGTGCTGTGCCTCTGTCAAGCAGGGACACAGTGGAGATCCCAGGGTTTGAATTTGCTAAGCCACAGTCATGTTGTTGGTGTGTGCTGGAAGAGGGTTGCTGAGGACCTCTAACAGTAAGTGGGCATCAATAACAGACTGAGGGGAGTGTTATCTGCATTGTCTGGACAATTTCACTGTCAACACTGTGTCGTGATGATTATGAGCTATTGAAGTGTCGTGCCGGTACTGTTCATAGATGTCCTCCCTCTGTGGGCTACTGCTCTGCAATGTATTAGCTCACTCTGTCTGTTGGACAGCTCATATATGGCTGGTGTACATCTGACAGGTGTCCTGTTGTGGAGCAGTCATGGGTATATTTGGGATAGCATGATCAATGCAAACCTTCCACATGCTCATAAAATGCAATTGTCAAGGATTATGCAGAGTGGCCTGTATACTCCCCCAGCATGGGTCCTTTGAAGTCTTCAACACCAGTCTTCACAAGTGTAAAGTCTGCTTTTGATAAATACAGTTTGTTTGCAGTGACAACCTTGCCTGGGGGTGGGGATGAGATATGGATGGCCAGGGAAAGGTGGGTATAGTCAGATATCAACAATGGTGGTCTACCTCTGGTGTGGAACAGTGAGTACCCATGTTGTAGATGGTCAGGTGCAGTATGTATTCCCCCTTGTGGCTGTGGTGAGTGGTTCTGCCATAGCACATGGACTCACAAATTGTAGTGGCTGTAGGGTAATGTTGTAGAGGCCTGAGTAGTTCCCACACACAATATGCCTGTACCTAACGTTAACAACTGAAATGGTGTATGTGAACACCTGCATATCTTGGCGCTGTTCCCAGGGAAGCAAAGTGTGTGTCCTGGATGTGGGAGGGGTGGTCAGCACTGGTTGTGTTGTGTGTTACAGGTCCTGTGGTCACGAAGCATGGTATAAAACATAACCTGCCAGTGCGATGTGCATATCTGACCCTGACGTAGGTGGCTGCAAATGCATATATATGCTATCCCCCACCTGACAGGTAGTACTAGATGTACATACCTCTGTAGAAATAATGATGTCAGCACCCTATAAATACTGCAGGTGCAGAACAGATACCTAGTAATTCGGATAGTGCGCTCCGCTAAGGCGTCTTTCTCATGTGGCATAATATAGTTAGGTAGGGGTTTGAATCCTACAAATGCTCAGTGTGTTTGTGTGTGTGGGTAAGTGGGGTTGGTGTGTGTGTGTGAGGGAAGTGTCCCTTTTGGCAACTGGGAAAACACAGTACAGGATGCACATTCCCCTTTCTAAACACTGATAATGTCAGCACCCTATAAGTACAGCAGGAGAAGAAAAACTTCCCAGTAATGTAAATAGCGCGCTCTGCTAATGTGCTCGTCTTGAGTATCATAGCATAGTTAGATAGGGGTTTGAATCCTGCTAAGTGTGTGTGGAGGGGGTTAGTGTGTGTGCAAGTCTGTATGAAGATTTGGCAACTAAAAACTAAGGATGCACATTCCCTTCTAAACACTGATGATGTCAGCACCCTATAAGCAGGAGGAACTAATATGCAATAATGCTCGCCTTTGGTGAAACAAAAAGGGTTTTAATCCTCTATGTGTGGGAGATTAGTAAGCGAGAAAAAAATTTCCCGGAATAGGGCCCTCAATGCCTTCCCCCTTTTAAAATGTGGTCGACCCTATGTAAAAGGGAAAAAGGGCCCGTAAAGAAAGATCCTTGGCCTGGGAAAAAATTTAAGGGTGTCCTCAAACTATGGTTTTAGGGTAAAAAGGGGGTTTTTTTAAAACAAAAAAAATCTGGGTCCTTGGGGGGCATATAGTCTACATGTTGTTGATGAACAAGTGTTTATGTTTTCCCTGTTGTGGGAGTGGTAACAAGTTGTTCTATAGCAATGCAGTGACTACTTGCTGGAACCTTTCAGCTGGGGTGTTGTAGCTACAGTAATTCATCAGCATTCAGTAATGCCAGCATTCCTGGTGAGGGTATGATCCAAAAAGGTCAGGGTCATACCAGCCTGTGCCACATGCTCAAATTCCATGTTCCCTATCATGTAGTCCGGGGAAACATAAAGATCAGCCATAGTGGCATGGACAATGACTGAGTCATATGTGTCCATGCCTCTGACTGACCATGCTTGTGTTATGTGGTGGACCATAGTGCCCGGGGCATATCACTGTGACCTTCACCTTGTCCAGCCTGGTGGGCCCTTTGTCCAGACAAAAAAGGTACCAAACAAACTGTAGCAGGTGTTTGTCTAGCCCATGTGACTGTTTGGCAAAAGGATTTGTGTGCTATGTGTTGCGTGTGTTTCTGGCAAAACATGCTGTGTCAGCTGCAGAGGTGCTCCCCAGGAGGTTATTCTAGGCTCCAGAATGGCCCAGTGTGTTCATGTTTGTATTGCTGTCAGTGTAGGTCTACATCAGACTGGTATTGTGTCACTGTAGTAATGCCACCTGACAGGTTATGCCATACTGGGTTCAGATCTTAGTCCCCAGTTTGCTATGTGGTTCCATCTCATACATGTGTTGTCTCCATGTGTGGGGGAGGGTTGACTGTGTACATGTGGCAGCTGTGACATTGCCACATGACCCACATATTCCACAACTGTACCATAGAGGTGACTGACAAGTGACCTTTGCACATGCTACCATAGTATTGTGATTGCCATTTGATTAACAGCACATAGGGCCAATGGGGAACAAGGTACATAGGTTCATAGGTTCATACTAGGCTATCTGCCCTAGGGCATTTATAAACCTAGCCAGAATGTGTTTGGCTGTCGCCATCCATTGTAAATTTATCTTGCTATGCCCTTTTCGAGGTTAGTATACTGTGCCTCTGTCTAACAGTGACACAGAAGTGATACCCGGGTAAAACATGATGTCCCATCCACTCATCAAGATTCCTCTTGAAGAGAGTCAATGAGGGACTCTGCCTAACCTGGACTGGGATTTTATTCCAGAGTGAAGGGAGCCTCTGGGTTATGAATCTGTCCCCCCAGCATGTCCTATTTATTTCAGTGCTGAGGTTCAAGTTTTCCGGTTGATGGGATTTGGATATTCTGAGGTGCAGCATGCCCTTTAAATTTCCCGGGTTTGACATGGCTTTATACATCAGGCACAGATCGCTCTGAACAGGCGGTATGCCACTGAGTAGAGCTGGAGTTTCTTTAACCGGGCAATATGGCATCTGTTTGAGCCCCTTTTATCCTCTTGGTGAGGGACTTTTGGGGGCTTTCCCATTGCTCCAGGTGTCTGGTAAGGTACACCCCAAAAGGGGGATTTCTCAATTATGGGCCTGATAGGGATGATAAAGAGGCAAAGTCCTCCCCCGGTCTAGATGTGAATCCCTTCATGATGAGGTGGGCTATATAAAATGTTTTTCTAACCACTTTGGCCACGTGGGTTTTCAAATGAGAGATTGCTATCAACTTGGGTCCCCAGGTCCCCAAATTTTTTGTACTTAATGGATTACCACCTATGTGGTACTTTGGGGCACTTTGTTTTGCCAAAGGGGATGACTATACACTTTTGGCATTCAGCTTGAGGCCCTGGCTCTGGCACAAGTTGTTTCTAAGAGGCCCTTTGGAGGATGCTTGTGTCAGCTGGAGAGTCGATTATGGTGGGCCCGTTTGCAGTCATCTGCAATTTTGGGCAGCCACAGTCCTTTTTTGGCCTGTACCTTAAAAAATATACCAAAAAGAGGTCCCAGGACTGAGTTGTGGGACACCATTGTAACTGGTTTGGAGTCTGGCATGGCTCCAGCAATTCTAACCAGGGGGTTTTGTCCTTGAGCCAGTGTGCAATCCATCTAGTGACATGGGGTTTATATTTAAGCTGGTGAGTTTTTTTAGAATGCCAGTGGGGGGATTGCAAATTTTGTGGGGCCAGGTAGGCTGTGTGGACCACCTTCCCTCCCAAAGGCCTTGGTGACTGTTTCAAAGAAATCAACCAGGTTTGAGAGGCAGGATCTGCCCCTTTAAAAAAGCCAAACTGGGTTATCCATGTCTTAGGTCCCAAATATCTTTATTTATGAGGTCCATGATGATCCTTTCCTTAGCTTTGCAGACCCAAGGGGGGGAAAAGTGTCCAGGATCCGTTGAGGCACCACCTTTCTGTAGAGGGACCACTGTTGCTGTGCCACTCTTTGGCCACATATCCTGTAGTAAGGCTGGGATTGAACAGTACTTTTATGTTTGGGTGTAGCTCTTCTTGGAGTTCATGTAGGACACAGTCGGGACACTGTCTGGTCCCATTGATGCAGTGTGTATTGCTTTGGAGAGGCCTCTTACCTGAGCATCTGAGATGTCAGGGGCAGCACTCTGCGGGGATAAAATTTGCCCTTTGGTGTGGGGGGGGAAAAAAAAAAAAAAAAAAAAAATTTTTTTTTTTTTTTCTTTTTTTTTTTTTTTTTTTGTCTTTTTTTAAAAGGGGCCTTGACAATCTTAACCCGACTTACTGATCAGGAGTTCCCCTTTTGGGGACGATCTTTGTGGTTTTTCCCCCAGATTTTTTTGGGGGGCCCACCAGACGGGACCCCCCTTTGGGGTTGGGTTTTGGTTTTTTTTGGGCGCGCCTGCTTTCCAAAGGTGCCATGTTTTAAAATCTGCTCGGTCCATTTCCCGGCTGGGGGGCTTTGGGCCACCTATTTTTAAAGTTGTTTTTTTTGGAATTGTTCACTTTTTTTCTCAGGGGTGGGTGGGTGTGAAATCCGTAGTTTTTAGGTCTGTTTACCGTAATCCCTTCTGGCGGGGCATAAGCCCCATTTGGTGAGTAGGCCTTTTTTTCCTTTTTGGGGGAGGGGAACAAGTTGTTCCAACGAGAACTGGAATCTTTCTGGGTGTTACTCACCCCCCCTTTTGGGGGGGGAAAGTCCCAATAAATTTTTAAACCTTAAATTTTTTCCACTGTTCTAAACTAGGGGTTTTTGGGTTTTAGGGGGGTTTGCAGGAAAACCCTGGGGGGTTTTTACCCTTTTTATTCAATGGTGCCATGTTGGGTTTTTTCCCACCCCGGGGGTTTATTTTATAATATAAATACCCCCCTTTTTTGGGTTCGCCAAGGGGGCGAAAAGAAAGGAAACCCGGATCTTGCTCCATATAACCAGGATCACTGCAAAATTTCAATTTTCCCATGCAAAATTTTTGACATGCACTTGGGGTTTTAGACCTGGGGAGAGCTTTCCTTTTTTCACCCCCCGGGGGGTTTTGCATTTGGCCGCCAACAAAGGCACAGGGGGACAAAGCCTTTGCCAAATCCAAAACGGGGGGGACATAAACCCCCCGGGGGCCCAAAAATGAAGGGATTATGCCGGTTTTTACATCATATAGATTCAACAAAGCCAAGCAAACTGCATGCAAACAAAGCTACTAAGGGGGATTATCCTTTTACAACAAACAATTAAATTTATAACACTCAAAAGCAGGATAGCCATTCGGGTACACAGGTCAGAGGGGGGCCATTCAGCCACAATGTCAGCCCAGTAATCAGGATGTACAAAACGGTAAACCCAGTGCTATATGAGAATACACTGCAAATAAAACATGACCCTTTCACCAGGGCCAAATTTTAAGGATTACTACCGGTCCCCCACAGTCCCCTACTTTAGGGGGATTTCCGGGCATTATTTTTGGGTTGTTGGGGTTTCAGCTTATAGATGTTTTGCTGCGGGGTGTTGTTGCCTGACCAAACTCAAATATCCTCCCCCAAAATGATTGAGATCCATGTGGGAACTCCCCTTGATTTCAGCCATCATTTTTTAATATTTTATTTCCCCTGTCTACCTATTAGGGCCTTTTTTAATCCCCCACCAGTTCCCAAACAGTGCGGGTTCCGGGTATTCCTGGGTGGAAAAGAAATGAAAATATCCCCGCACAGGTGTGTTTTCCCCCAAAATTTTTCACCCCAAAGTACTGTTCCATAAACTTTCTAAAGATCCCCCTGTATCAGCAAATTTAATGACCTGCACATGTTACGATTGAGGATACATTTCATATATGCAGGGGTGTAATTGGTATCCTGATGCCAGATACCACCAAACTGTATTTTTTGGGGGGAACCATACAATCAAAGCAGGGGGGTTTGGGGTCCCGGGGTTTTAAATTTGGTTGTATAGCCCCGTTCCCCTCATCTCCAATTACGGGGGTGAAAAAAGATTGCTATCAACTTGGGTCCCAGGCCCTAATTTTTTTGTACTTAATGGATTCCCCTGTGGTACTTTGGATTTTTTCCCAAAAGGGGGATGACTATACACTTTTTGGCATTCAGCTTGAGGCCATGGCTCTGGCACAAGTTGTTTCTAAGAGGCCCTTTTGGAGGATGCTTGTGTCAGCTGGAGAGTCGATTATGGTGGCCAGTTTGCAGTCATCTGCGAATTTGGTCAGCCACAGTCCTTCCGTGTTGGCCTGTACCTGATAATAAAACCGAACAAGAGGTCCCAGGACTGAGCCTTGTGGGACACCAATTGTAACTGGTTTGGAGTCTGGCATGGCTCCAGCAATTCTAACCATGTGTTCTGTCCTTGAGCCAGTGTGCAATCCATCTAGTGACATAGGGGTTTATATTTAAGCTGGTGAGTTTTTCTAGAATGCCCGAGTGGGGTATTGTATCGAAGGATTTTGTGAGGTCCAGGTAGGCTGTGTGGACCACCTTCCCCTCGTCAATGGCCTTGGTGACTGTTTCAAAGAAATCAACAAGGTTTGAGAGGCAGGATCTGCCCTTAACAAAGCCAAACTGGGTATGATCCAGTGTCTATAGGTCCCAAATATCTTTATTTATGAGGTCCATGATGATCCTTTCCATAGCTTTGCAGACCAAGCTAGTCAGGCTTATGGGGCAATAGTGTCCAGGATCCGTTGAGGCACCACCTTTCTGTAGAGGGACCACTGTTGCTGTACGCCACTCTTTGGCCACATATCCTGTAGTAAGGCTGGGATTGAACAGTACTTTTATGTTTGGGTGTAGCTCTTCCTGGAGTTCATGTAGGACACAGTCCGGGACACTGTCTGGTCCCATTGATGCAGTGTGTATTGCTTTGGAGAGGGCGGCTCTTACCTGAGCATCTGAGATGTCAGGGGGGCAGCACTCTGCTGGGATAAATATTTGCCCTTTCGGTGTGGAGGGGGGGGGAGAAGTTTGCGCTGAACCTGTCAGCTAGGATGTTGGCAATGTCTGTGGGTTTGGTGTTTCTATTGACATTTTGGACTACCTCTGAGCATATCTGGGAATTACCACCCAGGTTCCTAACATAACTAAAGAAAGCCTTGTGATGATGCAAAGTGTCCTGTGCAATTTTCTCTCAAAGCTGGCCTTAGGCAATCTTATGAGTGCCCGTAGTTTTTTGCTAATACTGATCAGTGATGCCTTCCCTTTTCGGGATTTTGCTGTATCATTTAGTAGCTTCCTCCTTCTATTGTATAGTTTGTTTATGGCTGGGGTCCACCAGACAGGACGTCTGCCTTTGGAGGATTGGGTCTTGGTTTTATTCGGGATCGCATGATCCATATATTCCTGAAGGTGTCCATAGAATGCATTCATAGAGGAATCTGCGGTCTGGTCCGTATTTTCCACAGGCTCAGGGGCTTTGAAGGTGTCCACCTCAGTTTTGATAAGTGTGAATTTGCTTTAGAGAAGTTGTTCACTGTGGTTTTCTGGGCAGGGGGTGGGGTCGGGATGTGAATATCCAGTGAGATTAGTTTATGGTCTGATCTTACCAGTGAGGGATACCCCGGGTTGGAGCATAGAGCCCCATGTTGGTGATGATCAGGCCCAGTATGCCCCTTCTTGTGGGATTTAACAAGTTGTTCCATAGCATTTGAGTTCATATATTCTAGAATCTTTGGGCTTGTTGGAGCTAGAGTCATGCTCCCAGTCTATGTTTGGGTAGTTGGTCCCCCAATATAATGGTTTTTGGGAGAACCTTCATATTTTCCACTGTTCTCAGGAAGGCTGAGTCGTTCTTGGGTTTGGAGGGTGGTCTGTAGCAGGCTATAACCTGGAAGGCAGTTTTCCCCTTGTTGACGGATATTTTATGGGTGTTTTCCCAAACCTGGAGTGTTATCTTTGATGAATATCAATATTTCCCTTTTTGTGGTTGGGTTTTGGGGCTGAAAAGCTTTATGAGGTATAACCTGGTAGTGCTGGGGTGCTCTCAGTAGCCCTGAACCAGGTATCTGTTACTGCCAAAATCAATGTTCTCCATGCTGGGAGTTTGAGTGCATGCATCTTGAGGTTTAGACTTCTGGTGTTGGTAGCAAATCTTAGTTTCTTATCCCTTGGATACCTATGAAGGTGGGTTTGTCATTTGAGCCTTGCCTAACAAAAGGGACTATTTGCGAGCCTTTGCCAATATCCAAAAACCCAGGGTGACAGGTGCAAGTCCCAAACAGGTGGTTCAACAGAAAATGAGTATGTGAGGGTGTAGTGCCTGTGATTAGTTAGCAGTGGCATATATGACTGCTCACGTGGACAAATGCCAGCAAACATGCATGCAAACAAAGCTACTGTAAGTAGGGCTGCATGTAGTCCATTGTACAACAAACAAGCTGTAAAATCCAGTAGGTAACACTGCAAATATGCAGGCACTATGCACATGTACATGGAAAAAACAGGTCAGATGCTAGGGGCCAGTCTCAGCCACAAGTGTACAAAAATGTACCCAGGATGTACAATAACTGAAAGGAAACCCATTTTCTCATACCTGCAGTAATAAAATGTTAAATAAAAACACTGAGCCTTCACTCAGTGGTTCCATACTTTGTAGGATGTATGCTACCTGGCCTGCCACCACAGTATCCCTGACATGTATGGGGACTCTCCCTCCTGTGACAGTTAGTTTTGTAGGTTGGGGCTGTCTAGCATGGTATGAGATGTGAGCTTGCAGTGCTAGGGTGCTCCTGTGTGTCCTGTACCAGTCTAGTACTGCACACATATCAACATCCTCAAACATCCATTGCAGAGTCCAGTGTGGGCCCTGCCACTTGCAGTTTACATGTCCATCATTGTGTATTAATACTTTCATTACCTTATCCCCCACCTTTTTGTAGCCTTCTGTTGACATCCTTACCACCAGTATGCCAACATGTGCAGATGATACACTATGGTACTTCCCTGGGTGTAGACAAAAAATGCACACATGCACAGGTGCACACATGCACACATGCACGGGTGCACACATGCACACATGCATGGGAGCACACATGCGCACATGCACACATGCACAGGTGCACAAATGCACACATGCACACATGCACACATACACACATGCACACAGTTGTACACTACTCAGTATGCGAGATATCAACACACAGACACAGACACACCTGCATGCATACACAGAGCACTACTAAGTGAGCCTAATATTACTATTACTATCAAGACTATTAAAGGTTTTGTTAATACACACTCACCAGCACATGGATAGGCTGTGCATTGCTGTTACACCGGAGGGACCTGGAAGAAGTGATGCAAACTAATGTCAGGTAGGCATGACTGTGCCATTGTACATTGAGTATGATATACAGGTCAGTAGTACAACAGTCGCCTTCACAAGTCAGCTGCTGATATTGAGGATAATACACTTGCACATTAAATACTATGATGACAGCTACAAACCAAGGACACACCTCACACATGCATTAACTACCAGTGTGCACACAACAGTCAACTATACATATTGTATATTACCTGCACGCTCATAGTCTTGTTGCTGCGTGGCTCCAGCCTCCATCATAATGCATGTCTGCTGTTGTTGTTGTTATGATGCACTGAGCCACTTCACACTCATGAGTAGTCCCTCCAGTCTGGTGAGTGGGGATGAGGTAGCCATCGCACCACCTGTGGTGACCTGTTGCCTGTGGATATCCGACGCACGCTGATGGACATTTTCTGATTAAATCACTGCAGTGATGTCGCACCTGCTCATATGTCCTATTATGCGTGCCTATGCGTCATTTACCCGGACTTTGACTATGGTCTTGCTACAGTGCAGCCCTCTCCTGCTGATTCTGGCTGGTGAAAAGAGTATTGCATACATCCCAAGCACCAGGCTCCTGGTGTGTATCTCTCATCCTCAGCTGTGGAGGGTTGGATTTCGCCAGTGAGCCATGTCCCTGAAAAAAGGAAATAACCTGATATCAGCAGTATATGTCAGCAGAATTTGGCACACATGCTAAGCACATGCTACTCACTGTTATGATACCTATGATATCTCACATATATAGCATCTGTCTGTTCATTGGTGGATACACATGTACAAATGGCCAGGTATCAGTGCTCAGCCAGCAACTGTGCAACAGTACCTGGCACACTCCATATGACATACTACCACAAACCCCATGCAGTCAAACACTGATTCAGGTCCAGAGCACCTCCACACTCTGGGGGTTTGTATCTAGGTACTGTATGGGCTACATCATCGACTACTGTGAGCTGACCACAAACTAATTGCCCTGGATATACATATCCCACCTCCACCACCAGCACAAATGACTATAATGAATAACCTTGTAAATGCAAACTTTACACTTTGCAACAGTGACATGGAATCCTTTCCGCCCACTGGGCCAGTGGAAGACACAACCCACAATGCTGACCCCTTCACATATGCTTTCTATGGACATCTCCGAGAATGCATGGATCATGTAGTCCCATATATGGCCAAGACACTCTCCACAAAGGGACAGCATCCTGTCTGGTGGACCCCAGCCATAGACAGATTGTATTACAAAAGATGGAAGCTACTGCAAGACAGAGCATAATTCCATAAAGGGAAGGCATGTCTGAGCAGCAATAGTAAGGATTTATTTTCCCTCATACAAACATCTATGGGCAACTTTGAGAGGGAAATCAAGAGGGACACTATAGATAACCACAAGGCCTTCTTCAGTTATGTTAGCAACCTGGTCAGAATCCCTCCACTATGCTCATAGTTAGTACACAACAACAAATAATTCACTGAAACCACAGATATTGACAACATTGTGGCAGACAGGTTCAGTGCAGGTTTCACCCCTCCCTCTCCCCCAAAATAAGACATAGTTATCCCAGCTGACTGTAACCTCCCTGTCATCACAGATGTCCAGGTGAGAGCCGCCCTCAGGAAAGCAGAATACACAACAGTAATGGGGCCTTATGGTATCCCCGGTTGCATGCTACATGAACTCCGACAGGAGCTAAACACACATATAGAAGTGCTATGTAACACTAGCCTGACTACAGGATATGCACCTGTACACTGGTGCACAGCAGCAGTGGTTCCACTCCACGAAGGAGGCACCTCAACATACCAATACAATGCAACACAATACAATACATTACAATACAATACTGTGCAATATGCTATTGCCCCTGGGACTACAGCAGCATACTGTTCTGCTACCCTGACCATTGCGACACATGTGGTGTGATGGTATCTGCTGTTGTCAGACAGTTACACAGGGTGACTCATATGGCATATTACCTATCTGACTAACATTCCGCAGGGGTATGTGTGACATGTACTCATGGGGAGTCTTGCTTCTTAACACTGTGTGGTTTATTGCAGGGTATGTCTTATCTGTGGGTAGGAACCTTTAACTTCACATGTGCTCTCTATTGCAGTGGCACAGACGACACACAGCAGTCATTTAGGTTGTGGATGGTGTAAGGTGTTACTATGGTTGATGGACATCTGTCATGGGTGTGACTTAAGTATGTAAACCCAGGAGTGGTAACCTCTATGTGGGTAGTGTGTGTGTACTCTATGGTGTTGTCAGTCACTGTGCATTGGTAATGTGTTTGAGTGCATTGTCACAGTGTTGTACATGTCACTGTGTCCTTCTCCATATTTGTAGCTGTCATGTGAGGTACAACCATGGCAGCCATTATGTGGTGTGGAGGAGTACACTGACCTACATGTCCATAGCTGACACACCATGTCTGCTGACACATACCATGTGCAGGTATTCCAGGAATAGTGTGCCACTGTGAATATCATTGGGGGGGCTATTGTACACATTTATGACCCTGTTCACCTCTGACACATGCAGTGGTGGGCAGCCAATCACATATCTGGTGGTTACTGGTGTAGGTGATTTGAAATGGGGTATGGTACTCTAGTTTTGACACTGGTGTTCACTCCATGCCTTTGTCACCAGGCACCTGTTGCAATACATCTGTACACATGTGCCTCACTCAGAATATATATACATCTCTCTCTCTCTCTCTCTATATATATATATATATATATATATATATGTATATAGATATATCTATATGTATATATACATATATATATATATAAATATATATATATATATATATATATATATATATATATATATATATACATATATATATATATATATATATATATACATGTATACATACACATATATATATTGATGTACATATATTGCTATAGATATGGAGAGGGGGTGTGTGACAGAGAGGAGGTGAGAGTGACAGAGGGGGTGGGACAGGGGATGTTGAGTTCATTATATACAGTCATACCTGTAGTCAGTCAGATCTGTCTGTCTATATATTGATGTACATATATTGCTATAGATATTGAGAGGGGGGTGTGACAGAGAGGGGTGAGAGTGACAGAGGGGGTGGGACAGGCGGTGTTGAGGTCATCATATACAGTCATACCTGTAGATAATCAGATCTGTCTGTCTATGTATATGTATCTACATATATCTATATCTGTATGTGTGTATTACATATATATGTTTGTACATATTCTATCTATCTACATCTGTCTATGTATTCCTACATCTCTCTCTATGTATGTATACATATATGTATATTATATATATATATATATATATATATATATATATATATATATATATATATATATATATATATATATATATATATATATATATATATATACATACATACATATTTTGACATACATATGTATCCATATGATAGATAGGTATATCAACATGTATGTTTGCCATACTGTACACACACACTAACATACTGCTAAACATACATAACTGTGAAACCTACTTTGTACATTGCACTAGAACCTACATTCAACCTACATTGATATGTGCACATAGATGCTCTCACATACAAATGTATGTACAGCCTTCACTGATAGTTACTGTATGTCCCCTGCCCTTTGCACATCTTCATATACATATGGATACAGACTAATGACACATATGGAGGGTTCACAGTATGTAGACCTTTATAGTATTACTTTATATTACCTGAGTTTGTCACAGCTGCTTGTGTTGCCGTCTGGTTTTGTGTCCTGCTGCTCCACTTGCCAGTTGTCAGCTTTCAGGTCGCTGTTGCTGACCAGTTTTGTTTGTGTATGTTTAATTTTGTTTTTCTCTGTCTCTGTCTCTCTCTCTCTCTCTCTCTCTCTGTCTCTCATTTCCTCCTCAGGGTGCAATGAAAGTATTGCATGTATGGACTGGGAGTACAGCATACTTTTGTAGGTATCTGCATATGTCCATGTGATGGCCTCTGCACCAATTGTTAGCCAGCATTTGCTAATTGCATGCAGCCAGTTGTGTACTGATTGCAGTTCTCACTGTGATTTCAGAACAGTGCTATAAAAAGGTATGTGAGATAGGCGTAGCCCTTTCAGATTTTAAGGGCAGGGACCATGCTGGTATGCTGTGGACAATGTTCTGTGAGTGTAAAGGTTGGTATCTCTCTCATATTTCCAGCTGTGTTGTAGATTAACATTTCTCCATTCATTTATCCAGTTTCCTGTACTAACTGTGTGTGTGCACTGACACCTGACTACTTCTACTGTTAATGTGTGTGTGTGTGCTTTCCTGTGGGACATGTGGTGTAACTGGTGTATAGCAGTGGCTCTTACACTTTGTTGCTATGACTTCAATATTTGCACTTTACAGTCACTACTTGTATGCCTGCTAGGTGTCCTGACTGTAGTGTGCTGCTGTGGCTTTCCTATTTTCCATGTACATTCACACCTTGGAATGCTTGCTATATCTGCTAGGGTGTTACAGCATGCAGTGTGGTCTGGCCATGGTGTGGGCCTTGACATCTATTAGGGTATTTGAGTATGCTGCTGAGCAGGCCCCAGACACTCTCAGGTGCATCTGTTATCTGCCTCATGGAATGGTACATATCAGTGGGGTACACCCATTAAATTGTCTGGTATGCTGCAGTTGTGACTGTGGAATAGCATGAGCATATGTATTACTACACTTTTTCTGCCATGCAAGTGGTGCATACTTTCAGGACTTCATAGTTACCATTGCATGGGTTGTAACACCTTTCTGCCTACTGTTTGTACATTTCACATGGAGTTTGTGAGGCATTCCTGTACCTCATTCACTGTTGCTATGTCTAGGCTCTTAACTATTCAAATATGGTGGTGTCAAACCTCTCATGTGTACACATATTTGCAGGTTATCCACATTTCTGCCTCATATTTTGGTCAATATCTCATGCACAGCTTTTTCTGGCAAATCACTCTGGGCTCAAGTCAGAATATAGTGACAAACATTTAAGTTTCAGACTCCATACCCTTCCAAACATCCCACAAAATGCAGAACCTGTTACTCTCTGAACTGTCTAAGTTTGTTGTAACATTATTTGTAATGTGTCCCTGGTTTTGGCCCTTTGCTCCACATATTTTATTACTTGGTCCGGATGTGTTCCTGTAACAGGTTGTGGGGTATGGGCAGTGATTATCCTGCTGTGAGTATGTGTGTGGCTTGCAAGGTGCTACAGTGACATTATTACCTACTAGCTACCAACTAGCATGGCTGTTTCTGTTCACACACTACTATCATAGATATCCACTAGGTTTGACAGTAAATATACATGACATGCTTTGTGTACTTCACATCCTATATTCCCTTTACATTCATTCCTACTATTACATGATATATTTATTTTAGCACAATGTTCTTGTATAACAGTCATGGCTTAGTGGTAAGTCATGCAGACTAGTGTTTCCTGGGTTCGGGACTGACAGTGGGATTTTATTTTGATTTTGAACTGACTACAGGACCTGTCAATCAGAGTGACTAAGGCACTTTCAAACAGTTGTAACCGGGTTAGCGCTGGTTTGAGCGGAGCTCACACATGTGCACTGGTGTTTAGCTCCGTGCACACATGCGCACACCCGCTTACAACCGCTTAAATGTGCTTACTCTTGCGCACACCCGCGTTATTTTCTTTGAAAGAAATGAAAATGGGGAGACAGGAAACTGGTGAAAAAGGGGTCACAAAGAAGATAAGACAATAGGGAAACAAGCTCGGGTTTTGCAGGAGGGATGTAGGTAAGGCCCATAGCTTCCCATTTCTTCATCAGCAACAGCTGTGCATATGTTTGCAATTTGGTGTGACATTTGAAACCTTCCACCCCTGAGAGAGGTGTAAGGACAACAATAATACTTGTTGTACAGCCAATTGTAATTGACAGTTTCCATGTCCAGCAGACATGTGTGCGAAATGGGCAGCTATGCATGGGGCGTAATTGTTTTGTGGGTACAGAGTGCCCATTTTTTTTTTTTCAGGTGAGAGTGGTATGTCAGGTGAAGAAAGTCGGTATAGCTGGGGAGGTAGGTTGGGTGGGTCAACAGACAAGACAAACAAGACGCATACAGGGGCGGTGTATGACACATGTGGGGGGGTTACACAATTGACGGGGATGGAGGTTGGGATATCCAGAGCCCATGAGCCCACAGATGGCAACAGTGGAACTGATATCACCACCCATGGGCAGTTGCCAATGTTCCTTCACTGCCCGGGATGGGGCTGTGCTGGGGGCTGTGTAGGCCGGGCAACATGCATGCCCGTAAGTTGTGCCACCTGTGCCTCAAGCTGGTGTAGGGGCCTAAGAACAGAGTCCTGGATCTCCCTACGCACCACAGTCCGGACGCTATGGAGGGTGAGTGGTGGTTCTCCTCTGGCCACCCTTGCAGAGGGGGGACGGACCCCATCCCCTGCAGCGCTTCCACCCGCAGGTGGCACAGGGCCACCGGAGGAGGGTCCAGACTGGGCACTAGTGCCAGGTGCACTCGCCAGCTGAGGTGGGAGAGGTGGGTCTGCTGGAACCCGCCTTCCCTGTTGTCCTATGTTTTGCATTATGTCATGACAGTTTGGGTTAGTAACATACAATACCATTCACAATTAGTTGTAACAGCATGCATTAGTATTCCCATTAACCAAACACCCAGATATTCACACCATTGAACAGCGAGCATAACACATGCATAATTTGAACAGCAATACACAGTCCAACAACATGCAGGGTTGATTGATGGCAACAGGCCATCAGGTTTGGTTGTATGAACAGG
Source organism: Protopterus annectens (assembly GCF_019279795.1). Classification (NCBI taxonomy): domain Eukaryota; kingdom Metazoa; phylum Chordata; order Ceratodontiformes; family Protopteridae; genus Protopterus; species Protopterus annectens. Next base: position 908,919,299 of record NC_056732.1, read on the forward strand.
GCAGATGCATCAACGTACATGCAAATATTTATGACCCAACAGGACAAATGTCCAGGGGTGTTAATTGTGACTGCACATACCAATTTCACGTGGAATGGATTATTTGTGGTTATAGGGCGGGGCGAAGAAAATTTTATTAACACCTTCGAATACCAGTACATATGCTGTACATTTCTAATAGCTACAGATATATAAACACTACTGTTCTAACTACAGTTTCCTATATGATAACTACTTCGATTTGGTGATAGGACTGTTACTGCTACATCAATATACATTTTATTGTTATTCATACACGTTCATATCTGGCTTTGTTCAGCTACATCATCCTGCTACATTGGCTTTATATAGCTATAGACAACTGTGGATGTTTGATATTTCAGACAATCATACTATCTGCATATTGCAGACTGAGAGCAACATATCCAGATTTTGGGATACACATTCCAGCTGCAGCAACACTTTGAACACATTTCGCAGTTTGGATTTACTTGTCACATTCATTTCATTCTGTTCTGACTGCATTATACTTTATTCAGGGGTTATTACTAATTTATTGGTGGATTCATAACTCTTTTTCACACTCTCTCACTTGTTTTCATTCTACTATTCAGGATGGTACTTACTTCTAGGCTTTATTGACATGTTTTACCTGTAGTTATTACAATCCTTTCCAGCAGTCTCACTTCTGCCATGTTTCAATATTTCAACAGGGATATATTTCACACATGTGATTTGCTCATCTTCTGCAGCTGTACCTTTCAGCCTGCTGCAGGTTGTGTACTATTATATTACAGGTGGGGCATCTTTATTTCAGACTTTACTTCAGACATTTTCATTTTTCTGTTTGGATTACAGACTGCAACCCACTTTTGTAATCAAGCAATACTTGCAAACACTTTTACACTGTTACTTGCACATTTTATTACTTAGTGACTACACTGCACTCTTTTGCTAACTGTCATACTTTTCTATTTTTTATAGTTACTGGGAGTGGATTAATGACCTGCCTGGTGGCGCAACCGCACCAGCCTATCTCCATAGGCTCTGCGGTTCACAGAACGGACACCTGCAGCTGTAATATAAATGAAGTAATATTGGAATACACATCTCCATAATATCAGCTAATTTAATTTCTTACATACATAATTAAATGTAACTTATTCAGTAGTGGGGCGTTGGGCATTTGCCGGGCCTCCTGGATCCAAAGGTTCAATTGGTCCTGCTTGTGTCTCTTCAGGTCCGCATGGTGGTGACGGACCTGCTCACCAGTCCTTGGAATCCCTGTGGCACTGGTGAGATCATGAGCCAACTGGTCCCACGCCTCAGCCCTATATGCTCCCCACAGGACCTGGCCCTGCATGAGTTTGGCCTCATGATTGTGGACTAGGAGCCAGACCATGTATCTGGACTCCTCAATGCCCCACCTCTGTGCTCGAAAGCAACTACCCTCACCTACTCCTAACATTCTGGCTGCAAGTCAGTTCTGCAATCGTTTATGCTGTGTATTCCCGCCTATGGGGCTTATAAATGCTGTTTTTCCTGCACTTATCTGTGACTGGCCATTTTGGAATTGTATCAACTTCACAAAACCTGCTTTGTCATGCTCCACTTTCTATTCATTCCTATATATTTGCTATTACTGCATTTCTAAGTGCAGCTGTTGTGGGTTAGTGGTTCAGTACCTTGACTATGGTGTATGGTATCCTGGGTTCGAACCTGGCCACTGCTTTTTATATTTTATGACTGTCTACACAGGCTAGGGGGTGTGTCTGTGTAAAGACAGTTTTGTTACAGCTTGCACAATGTTGCCCGCTGGTTAGCTTGTTAGCACGGTGCACAGCTCCGTGCAAACAGGGTACACTGGTTTACGCCTCATTTGGCTGTTAGCATACATATTACGCTCAGCTCAGCTAGTGGCACATAGTTTCAGTGTGTTAAACCACTGCTTAGCTACGGGCACTCATTTTGCACCTGTTAAACCATTGCTCAGCTACGGGCACTCATTTTGCACCTGTTAAACCATTGCTCAGCTACGGGCAGATGCACTCACCTTCTTAAACTGTAGCTCAGCTATAGGCACAGCTCGCATTTTTTATTGTTTTGTTATCTCACATTTCTTCAAAATAAATGGACTATTTCATTACATTTTACATAAAATATGATTTTACATGTGTACATATTTGTCAAAGACTTGTTTCGTGCTTATTTTACTAAAAATAAAAATTGATGATGTCGGAGCTTGAACCATGGATGCCTGCTTTTCAGCCGACGTCTCTACCGCTACGCTATTGCTTCTGGGCTTACTTTGCATATTTAGTTGTTATATGCTTTTCCACTGACTGCTAACTGTAGCTAAGCTACGGGCATGCCCGCGCAAATGAGCGCACTCACGGGCAAACATCTTTACGATTTAAAAAAAAATATATAACATGTTCATTTATATATTTTATGTACATAGTCTGTGGGGGCATGTGTTGTGTTTATTCACATTTCCATGGCCTCTGTCGTGGGTGTTTACTTTGGGCACTTTTACTCTTCTGGAGGCGTGTCCGCTTGCAGGGCTCGGCCTACGGACACGCCCCCTACTGTCTTCCATGGACTGTGTTAGCCTTAGGTGTGATTCAGCATGCTCTCATGAATATGGAGAGCATGCTGACATCACTCTGTTTAACTGCAGCCTCCGTGTAAGAGTTATAACTCTTACACAGAGGCTTTGTGCTCTTTCCATTTTAAATTTACAATGGTTAATCTTCCAATTTTTGCTAAAGTTACATCTGCTATCTTTACTGTATTTCTACAGAATATGGCTATTCCAGAATATCTCTAATTTCCCAAATTCCAGTTTATCTTTTCTCCCCATAGTTTCTCTGTAATCTTTCTTCATTTTGTTAAAAAATCTTGTTTCTTCTAATATAATTACATCTATCTCACATGTAGTACACCATTCTTTCTTCTTACTATATTCTTAAAAAAAACTTTACTGTCTACTGCTGCTTTAAGTAGTTAATTGCACTGTATTACATTGTATCTATAAGTTGTATAGGTAGTTTATGTGGTCTTTTTACACTTGGGCTCCAAACCAGCTATTCTGTATTAAGATGGTGCTTTTCTGCTCCCTTGTGACAGAAATGTGCTGATCTAACCTGTCTGAGTGGGGATTGTTGGTGGAAGGCTTATTGTGTGCTTTCCTGATTGTTAGTTAGTTGAAAACTTTTTTCTCTTTGCTTGTATTTAAGCCTTGCATTTGTGTGGTGCTGCTCTTTATGCAGTGGCAATTAGCAGTGCACTGTATAGACACAAAGGCCTAGAAGCTCAGTTTTTCCCTTAGCAGCTGTCAGTAAAACCCTTTCAAGTTTTTCTGCTGCTCTAGGAGCAACTCATTTGCGCACTGAGCAGCACTGCCTTATCGATCAACCTTAGCCTACACAAAGTATAGGTCCTTATTGCAGTCTCAGTGCTACCAGTACAGTGCTGTGAAATTAGCCCATTCCCTTCCCTAATAAAACATACAGTAAGAGCCTGCCATTATGGATGGGCAGTTTCCCATCATCTCTCTGGCCAGCCTGATAGACATGGGCATCCTGAGGCAAAGTAGAAACTGTCTCATGTATGCTGACAACCACTTACTCCTGAAACAAACACTTTATGTGAGAGATGTACCTACACTATAGAATTAGAGGCAAAACTTTGACATAAGGACAAATCGAATACCAAATATGTTGTCAGACAACACACACATTTCCCACACTAAATAAGGACACAACACATAAGCCCACATATGCAGAGGTACTCACTGGTAACTTACCAAAAGATCAGAGGTTTCACAAATGGAAACCACTTATACACAAAACAATGAAAAAAACAACCACAACACATAATACACACAACAGTGTCCCAACAAATAAGACCATAAGGTGCAACACCACAAAAATTTAACACATTGTTCATAGGTGACTTGATTGTGAGACAGATGATGTTCCCCTTATCAGGCTGGATAAGGAATGTGTTATGCTTAGCTGCCTGTCAGGTGCCAGGATCCAAGCCACTCAAGCACTGAAGTCACTCAACAACAGGTACTGGTGTGACTCCATCATAGATCATGTCTGGGTGAATGGCTTGAGACATACCTCACTGGCCTATATGAAGAAAGACATGACTGAGCACTCAGATTATATGTCACAGGCAGGTATAAGTGTTGTCTTAAGCAACATTCTACCTTCTCCATGAATAATGGCACAATACAAACAAAATATGACTGACATTAACAATTGGCTTAGTTTCTGGTGTCAGTCCAAGGGGGTCCGATATCTGTTAGCCTGGGAAGACATAGTCAACAAGCCATGCTTCTTTGCCAGAGATGGTCTACACCTGTCTGCTACAGGCTTTTGGATGCTGGCAAGGGCATTAGCCACCCCTGTTCTGCTTTTTTTAAGCAGAGTCAAAATAATCAACCTACCAACATAACAAAATCCTCTCTAGATAAACTCAAGGTACTGCTGCTTAATGCTAGGAGTCTAAACAAGAAACCGTGCTCCCTGAAAGCACTCCTCATTTTGGAAGATGCTGACAGATGTGCAGTCACCATGGCAAGGTTCAAATGCACGGGAAGCACCCCAGCCCTGCAGGGCTACAATGCCTACCATACATTCATACCACAAACTGGTCATGAAGGAATTAAAGTAGGAGATATATCCCTCTTCATTAAGGATAAGTACACCTTGAGACTGGTCAAACAGTAAGAGCTACTCCATATCCAATTAACTAAAGGCAAAGCCTCCTACACATCATAGCTACTATAGGTCCCCCACCATGAAACAGGAAAAGCATACCACATACCTGGACTTACTGGAGCCACTTGCCATACAGCCCAAAACCTTACTTATGTGTGATTTTATTTATTCTACCATCGACTGGGGAACATACGCAACCACAAACATGGTGTCTCAGATGTTCTTGGAGTTTGTCAATGCAAATGCTGTGGAACAGCTAGTCAGTACACCTACAAGAATCACAAATGTCCTGGACATAGTACTCACTAACATGGGGGGGGCATTGCACCCCCTGTGTGATGTCATCCCTGGTAATACTGGACCATAAATCAGTCTCATTCAATGTAATTATAAGAACAGATTTCCCATCAATCTCAAAAACACTTAAGACTTTTTCAAAGACAAATTACCTCCTACTAAGTCATGGTATAAGAAGATTCAAAGCCCCTTGAACACAGATAACACAGAGTCCTATGCAGAGATGGACTCCAATGCCCTGTATAAACACTTAAGCAGCTGTACAGAACTGGCTGTACCTCACCGGATTAAAATCATGTCTTGCCGAAAAAACAAGCCACCCTCATGGCCCCCTAATATAAACAGGATCTACTCCAAGAGAAAGAAACTAATGTCCAATAACAAGAGAGAACTGGCTCAGCAGAGGAAGAAATCCCTTTCTAGCTTAAACAAACAAATTAGAGATCTTGTCAAGTCCTCTGAAGCTACTTACAAAGCAAAAATAGCCTCCCTAGCTAAGGATAATCACAAAGCATCCTTTAACTATGCCTGAAATCTATAAGAGAATATGCAGTTATGCTCTGAACTTATTGTGGTTGTTACCACTCTTACTCAACTGGAGGTAATAACCAATCTGGTAGTTTACAGAGTTTGATCAAACTTCACCCCCTGTCCTCGACAGTAATCCCCCAAAGTATATCTGCCACCATTCCTCAGCTTATTATCTCACAAAAGCAGGTCATCTCTGCACTTTCTGAGGCCAAAATCATGGCACCAATGGAACCAAACAACATCCCAGGTTGCTTTTTAAACAACTTAAAACATGACCTAGCATACCCACTTGGATCACTGTTTAACCATAGCCGGGAAACTGGCTATGTTCTGGTGGAATGGAGGTCAGGAACAGTAATCCCTCTGCACAAAGGGGGACCAACAACTGACCCTGGAATTTATACGCCCATAAGCTTGCCTTGGAAAGAATCATTATGGAACTTATTAACAAGGACATAAGAAATCTCCAAACTCTGGACCAAAACTAGTTTGGATTCATTAAAATCAATCATGGCTGTCAAACATGATTGACTTTTTCAAGAAAGTTACCAAGGCCCTGGACGAGGGAGAAACAGTGCATACTGCCTATTTTGACCTGGCCAAGCCATTTGACATAACCTCCTACTCGGGTATTATAGAAAAACTCGCCCAATTCAGAGTTAACCCCTACATTACCAGATGGGCAGCCAACTGGCTCACCAAGAGGAAATATACTGTCAAAGTGGTGACTTCACCCCTAGCACAAGGCAGTCACCAGTGGTGACTGGTGTACTGTTTGGAATTTATTTTTCAGAAATGGAGGCAAACTTTCATGGATTGCGGCTGACTGAGTTTGCTGATGATTACAAACTGGGAGCAATCATTGAGTCCCCCAGTGATGTTAATATATTACAGACAGGGTTGACACAGATAAATGATTGTTGCCAAAGCTATGGATTAAAGCTAAATGTGAAAAAATACATTATTATTCCCTTTGGGAAAGCTGACATCATTGCTAAATACATTATAGACAGCACCCCCCTAAATGAAGACCCAGTGGTACATGATCTGGGTACTCAGGTTAATATCAATCTGAACTTTGACCAGCACATATCCACAGTAGTAAGGAAATTGGAAGCAGGACAATTTGACCCAAGATAATTCGACCCCAATGCAATTGTATACACTTTCATGTTTAAATTTACATTTTTTTGTCTATGAGAGTAGCTAGTGGACAGTTTGACCCCAGATTATTTGACCCCAGTTATACAAAAAAAAGTTGTTAAAGTTTTATAAATGCATTTTATTGCTTAATATTTCAATCATGTATTTTTTCAATGGAATTTAATATATTATTTAACTTTTTTATATGTAAATGTTAATTTATTTAACATTTCATTTAATTTGTAAATATAAATAATTGAATTAATAACAGTTTTGTTAACTTAACATTAAAATCAATATTAATTAACACTTCAAACATTAATATTATTTTAAATTAACATTAATAATATTATTATATGTATTTCAGATGGAAATGTTTTAAACAGTTACATATCCTCATGACTTCTTTTTTCTTGTTTTTTTTTTTTTTGAAGTTATTATTTGACATTTGCCCAGTAACTGTGTGGATGCATGAGCTACATATATATATTTTTTATTCTTTATGTCAAAATGTCTGTTTATTTTTATCTTGCCTTGCCATTTCAATGGGGTCAAATGTCCCATATCTAGGAAATCCCTGTCACTATATTATGTCTCCTACAGGTTGCTAAGGAGTGACTGTGGCTGGCTTACAGGGCAGTCTCTGACCCAGCCCTGATGGAAATGCTAGACATTCATAAATTGAGCTGCACTTGGGCCACTTGCTCCAAAGATCTTAACCTAGCCTCTAACATGAACTAGTCGTGCTGGACAGATAGAGACACCTTCCAGAGTTTGTCACTTCTCTGGACCAAGCTTCCAATTCACATGAAAGAGTCCCTTCCTGACCCTCTTCAAATGCAACCAAGATCAATGGATGGATGACTGTAAATTCACTCCTAAGATGGCGGTCATTTCTTTCCTGGACAGAGGATAATGGTCTTAACTATGCCATAGACCCTTACCTCTGTGAATGTCACTCACCTAACCGCTGACAATTGGGGCAACTCTGGATAAATATGGCCAGACCTGTAAGGGCTCTAGGGCCATTAGTAACCTTCTATGAATCTACAAACCTATAATCCTATTTACAGTTACAGTTACAGAAAGCACTCAAAGTTTTACATTTTCCCCTTTCCTTAGATTCATGGTTTCATAGGTTCATAGCTAATTACTAGGCTAGCTTTCTTAATAGACCATTGTAAGCTTAACCAATTTCCTTCCCAAAGGTGAGAATCAAACACTGTACTTGTGTCTATGGATAAAAAACCTTCACCATTATACCAAGCCCCAATCTTTAGCTGTAGATATTCTTTCTCATCAATTTACTTTCTTTTTTCTTTTGTACTTATCCCTTTAAGTTTTCTTTTTCAGTCTTTTACCCTTTTACCAATAGAATTAATTTTTCCTTTTACTACCTTCCAGTTTACGTCTTCTTCAGCACTTATTTCAGAACTTTCTTCTGTGTCATCTTTATTAGTTTCTTCTCATCTAATTTTTCTTCTATTTCTACTGCTTCTAAAATTTCTTCTCTTTGTTCATTTTCTTCTCTTTCTTTTTCCTATACTTTCCATTGTTGTAGTCCATCTATAAATGTCCAATTTTGTTACATTTCTAACATTTCAATTCACATTTTTTGCATCATGCCCTATTTCCGCACAAATATAACATTTTCTTTTGTTACAGTTAGTTATCAAATGCCCTTTTCCACAAAAAAAAAAAAAATTACTGGAACTGGGCTGGGTTGTCCTCAGTATTTTACAATACCCCTGTTCCCTTTCACGTGTATCATGCTTGGTATATGTATAATTTTTTTTCACTTTCTATTTTTAACACCATATTACAATCCCAGGCACTAGTTCATAAACCCCTTTCATCATAAACATTTGCAATGTCCAGTACTTCTTTACACAAAGCCTTTAAATGCCCTTTAAAAATCTCTTTCTACCTCTGTTTAAAATTGTACATAAATCTTCTTTTACATTTCCCTGATAAATTCTTTTATCGCATAAAGATTTCATGGTTTACAGTCTTTCTTTTTCATATTCTCCAAGAAAATTTTCCATTGAAAAAAAAACAGCGGATATAATGTCCCAAAATATCTATTTGTTAATAAGAATAAATGTTCTTACTTCAAGTACTTTTACACCCAAAGGAGCTATTAAATTGTCCCACACTTCATACTTGTCCATTTCTTTGCCTTCTTTACTTTGAATCCTAACTACCTACTTCTGTTTTTATTTTCTTCTGCCTTCTTTTCTGCTACTCCACTTTGGCATTCTTTTACTTTCTCTGCATATGTTTTCTTTTCCATCTCACCACTATTCTTCAGGATTGTCTCTGCATCCTCCTTTTGTATTTTCTCCATAATGTCCCCCAGGAAACATCTCCTTCATTTTCTCGTTCACTCTGCACCACCATTTCTTTAAGTAAATCATCCCTCAACCCTGCTGTCTGGATGGTTGTAATTATACATTCATCATTTGTTGACTCATCTCCATCAAAGAAGTTTCTTTGAAACATTTCCTCAAAATCCTACAACACATTCTCTTGTCTTGAGATTTCCTTTGTCCTTTATTTATTTCACCACTGCATCATCTCCTTCGCTTTCCATCTGCCTCCCTGTTTCTCCAAGCCACCTCCATGCATGGAATGTAAACAGGAGTTGCTCTTTGAAAATGGTTCCCACTAACAACAATGATGACTGGGGGAGTTATTTGTATACATATATACAATTCATGTTTTTTACATAGTTACATATTTGCAATATTTACATTCAATACATTGATATTCTTATTTTAAGTATTTCCCCATACTCTTTAACCCACAACCAAAACCATATTTTGTCCAGTATATTTGTCACAGTCCATTTTTCATTCATTTGATTTCATTAAAACTTTCCTTCCGTATGACCCATGTTACATAAAATAAATTTCTGTCCATTTAATCTGCTTCATTCTGGGATCTAGTCCCATACAACCCATACTCTATCATGTCCAAATTTAACATTTCAAAATGTAAACAAGTTTTAATCAAATCATGTTTATATACTTCTTTCCACAGTTTTTGAATTCTTTCACATTTAAAAATGTTCCGTAATTTCCAATTATTTACATTTATTATGTATTTCATCTTGTTTTCTTTTGTATGGAATATTTGACCCCACTGGTAATTTTCCTATGGACACCACCACAAAAAATCATTACATTCTTTATTTTTTTTTATAATTTTTGAATTCCATCATTATTGCTTTCTTTGCATCTATTTCTAACTCTTTCCATGAATCCACCAAATAAAAGGATCCCATAAAGTTAACACACCATTCTGTTCTATTCTTTTCAATTACATTCTTTTTTTAATTTCCACAACACAATTTTGCTGTAAAAGTCTTTCATTCCTTCATTAAAAACACTTTTACTTCGGTTTTTCCCGTTCCATTTCTTCCCACTTTTCTCTATATTTATAATACATTATTGTTTCTATCAGTCTTTATTATTTTGCATTATTCCTTTTAGCACTGTGCGCATACTTAAAGAAGCTGCATGCACAGACTTATCAGCCCCAATCCCCCTTGTTCATCTTTCATATATAAAATTCCACTTAATGGGGTTCAATCATGACCCCCAAATAAATGAAAAAATCATCTGCATAATTTCTTTTTCATGTTTCATTAGCATCACATAAACATTTGCTACATGAGCTATTTTACCTATTATTATGGTGTTTATTAAACATGCTTTCTTCTTGTAGGAAATCCCATTTGTCTTCCAGAATGTAATCATGTCTTTCTTTTCTTTAATAATTTTGTCCCGTTGTCCATGTCTGTATTCTGTACTTCTAAATACTATTCCTAAAGTAGCTATACTCTTCTCATTATATTCCACACCTCCTATAATACCTTCATACCCAATTCCTTTACTTTTCTCTTTATTTATGCTTAAACCAATTTCCTTCAAACGTGTACTACATTTTTCATTATTTTTTTCCCATCCAGGGTTTTATTTTTTTGCTATTACTACAATATCATCAGCATAAGTATACATGATTAGCAACTGTAGTTTCTATATCATTCTATAGTCTCCCATACTTGACATTTTATTAATTTACATTACTACTTTGTTCATGATTATAGCAAAGGTCATACTGCTTGCAGGAGATCCTTGTTTTATATAACACTTGTTGTGTCTTTCGGCTTTTCCTGGTTAGGGGTCGCCACAGTGGAACTCCGGTCCGCTAATGATTGGCAGTAGATTTTTATGTACCGAGTTGCCAGCTCTGATGCACAACCTTCAATGAAGGTACACCCATTCACGCATGTCTCCACACAGAAGACGGTCTAGCTGAGAATCGAACAGGACGTCTTACTGTGAGGCGACAACGCTACCACAGCACCACACTCAATTTTCAAATTATCCCCAATCCAACTATTTACATTCAGTCTCACAAAATTCTTTCATATATTAATTCAATTACTTGTATGATTTTTCTCTTGTGTTATATGCTTGTAAAATACCCCATAATGCTTTATACTGAATATTATCATATGTCTTACTAACATCCACTATCATGATTTTTATTTACACTTTTTTTTATTAATGATATGATCAGTTACTTCCCTTGGTATCCACAATAGGTATTGACTCCCCTTTTCTTTTCTCCCAAACAAATTCTGCTCAAATAGTCTTTCTATTTTACATTGTAATCTTTTAGTTACTATTCTCATGAACATTTTATAGTCTGTGTTATTCAGTGTAATTCATCTCCAACTTTTTATTTCATCATCTCCTTTCTTTAATATAAATTTATCACACTTGTTCAAATTTCTTTATACTTAATTCCTTTTCCTAGCCACTCATTCATTACTTCTATAAACACCATTTTTTGCCAGTCATACATTTCTTTATGCATACTATATTCAATTCTGTCCAAACCTCTTTCTTTTTCTTATATATGCATATAAAGCTATTAGTCTATATACATAGTTTTTTCCATTTTATATCCACTACTGTTATTCACCCCAGTTCTACTATTGTTTTATCTAATATTTTTGTATTTTCTTGGCATAGTATACAGTATAGCGTGTTTCTTTGCTTATGTTCCAAATAACAGTACCATTCCAAAGTTATTCTGTTTGGATCTTTTCTTCTTCTGTTAATAATCTAATGTCTTCTAACACTATTACTTGAGCATCTACTGTAGCACACCATTGCAAAATATTAATTATTCTTTTAACATTCTTCATACTGTTCACCTTCAAAGCAAATATTTTCAGCTTTATAGACTAGTTATTAAAATAATTTTCTTATCCCTTACATTTCTTACCTTTCTTAACTTTCCTATTTTCTTTAACCATTATATTTTTATTTTTTTTCTTTCCCTAACCCTCTTTCCTATTATATTTCTCTTGCCTTTTATTATCTGCTACTCTGACTCTTTTTTACTTGTTTGTTATGTCTGTCTTTCTTTTTTTTTCCTTCTCTTTGACTTTCCCCTTAAACTTAAATACCATTTCTACATTTTTTCTTTTTCTGTTGTATGCTCTTGTACAACATTTTCTAAATCTTTTTCTTGCATAATTTCATCTTCTTTTTCATTTTTGTGTATTTCTACCTCACATTCTAGCCACAAATGTCCTAAATTACCACATTTCTTAGATTTCACTTTACATTTATTTGCATTATGGCCTGTCTGACCACATAACATCTTTTTTTCACACATTAATTAAATGATCACGTTTTCCACAAAAATAACAAGTCTTTGATTGTCCTCTATACCTTTCAAAACCTCTATTGCCATGCACATTACTAATACTAGGTATGTGTATAACATTGTCATTTTCAATTTTCAAAATTATGCCACATTCCCAACCCCCAGTCCATAATACTATAACATTATAGATTTTAGTAGTGTCCAACACGTCTTTACATATTGCTAACATTGTTAATAAATATTCACTCAGTTCTTTTGCTTCCACTTCAGTTCTAAACTGAACCAAAAAATGCTTGCACCACATATTCTGACCATGGAAAATCTACTTTCTTTTTTTTTCCATAGGACCCCAAAAAGTTTCCCATGCCCTGACCAGTTTCAAAAAACAAGTCACAAAAAGTTTCTTTGCTAATTAAAATGAAAGCTTTTACCTCTTCAGCTTTTACTCCCAAAAGTGCAATAACATTGTTCCATACCTCATATCTGTCCAGACCTTTTTCTTTTTTACTGCTCACCCAAACAACATTTTTTCCTTGATTTCCTTAATCTCTGTCTTCTCCTTAGTTTTCCTCTTCCACTATTTGAAGTTAGAACTTTTTGCTAGAACCTTCTCTGTCTCTTTTTCCTTTTCTTTTCTCCCGCTTCTATTTTTTCATAATGTCACTCCAGGATACAGCAGCTCCACTTTCAGTCTCACTCTGGTTAATTAGCTCTTCCAGATACTCATCCCAAAACCCTCCCAACTGAAGGGTTGAAATAGTACATTTTTCTCCTGATTCTGCCACTTCAAACAGGTTTTTCAGAAAAATTTCTTCTGAATCCATCCCCACCACTGCATGTAGTTCCAACTCCTCCACAATCTCCTTGCCATCAGAAAACAATGTTTTCTCTGCTTCCACATCACCTGAAAATAATTCTGCTAGTGATTCTACCATTTATTCTTCATTTTCAACTCACAACTCTTCCAAAAAGCTTTGGCTCTCAGCAGCCATCTTTTCTCCCTGTTGCTCTGGGCCATGTCCTTGCCTGGAATGGAAACAGGATGTTACCATTTGTAACACACAAACTCTTCCCCTACTACCGTAAACAGTATCCGGGGTTTTTCAAAAATGTCAACATTACTTTCATTGCCTAAATGGGTAATGCCACATGGCAGAAATGAGGAAACCTAATGGCTTCACTACCTTATCTCGTAAAACAAACCTAAAAGGAATATTATTCAGGACAATATTGTATCTTCTACTAAAATAACTAATCTGAGTGGAAATACTCTGGAGTTTGAGTTGTTAGATAAAATGATACAGGTAGATAGGTCTAGCATGCCAATAGTAGCTTCAAAGAATGATATTGCTGAATGCAATTTCCCACAACTGGTACAGAATGGATCAACAGTCCAAAGCAGTGTGAGAATGAGGTAACAAGTAAATGGCATGCAGTGAATGGTATGTTGAACGTTTTGTCTTCGAAAAGTTTTCAACAAGATAAGAAAACTTATGCTCAGGCTGTTAGCCAATGTACTACAGATGAATAGACTATTCTGTAAAAAAAGACTAAATTTATTTTTTGCATTCATGTGAAAGAGGGGCAATCTACTACATTCCTAATGTTAGCTGTTTAGAAAAGTTTTTCCTCTCCCAAATATAAATTCTTAGTTACAGACTTAGGTTGCACAGTTTAAAGCAGTGCCTAATTAGGTGGTAACATTTTGGTAGTACAACAAAGTTATCAAGACTCTTACAGAAACTCTGAAAACCCCATATACATAAATTACTTGGGAGCAAACTTTAAAATGCATGCATTGCTAAAATGTCTTTAATTTTATATTTGCTGTTCACTTCTGGTTTTATACATAAATGAGGCTTGGTAACAAACCAGTTTGTCCAGGGACATCTTCAGAAGGGGATTAAATAGATATATTAGTGGGAGTTAAGAGGGTGGGGGGAGGAAACGGTTAACAGTTAAATATAAAGGAATGATGAGTGGGAGAAAATGCGGTAAGGGTAGGGAGGGGCTTAGGCAGTTTATGCAAGTGTAGGTGGGTAGGGAATCACATTTTGGTGTGAACTTGCTACCCGCCTTCCCTCCCACTTTTTTGAGGGAATATTGAGGATTGTGGTTGTTTCATTAGGCTGGGTAGGGTGGAGAAGTGGGACAGGCTTGCCCTCTTCTGTTCCCCCTCTGGGGTTGGATGTTCATTTCAATGAGTTGGGAAAAGAAAGTGAGCAGCTGGAGGCTGCTTGATAAATAAATTAAGTGAGCAGAGATAAGGATGCTGCTTATTTGGTTGGATGTGTAATTCTGTAAATGGTAAATGAAGTGAGTGGTGGGACGATGCTTCATAAGTAAGTGAGTGGAGGTATGGACGCTGCTTACTGGATCAGGATGAGTGAGGTCATGCTGTCCTGACTAACATTACACAAATGTTTATGCTGTGATTAAAATCAACTATAATATGTTTTTAGTTGTAATAAATCTTGGTTAACAAAGTTATATTTATGAAAGTTTAATAAAGGTCATCAAACATCATTCGGTGTGTTGTTTTTATTGAAGGGGACCAGGACAATTTAAAATTTGTTTTAAATCAGACAGCAGTGTTCTTTCTATTTTTCTTGAAATAAATTACTTAAGTTCCCCCAACTGCTTCTTTTTCTTTCCCAGCTACAGTTCGCTCACACCTTACTAAACAAACTTACAGCCTGTTCTTCCCTCTCCTCTCTCATATCCCTCTACACCCCCTCTTGAACTTTACGCAGCTCTGATCAACACCTTCTTAATATTTATAAAAACAACAAAAATATTGGCAAACTTCTTTATAAAAGCACATTGTCCCTGGAAAATCTCCCACCAAATATTCAAAACATCAATTGTACTAACCGCTCCAAAATAGAACTTAAAAACCATCTTCTTAACTCTAGCTCCTGCCCTTGCCAGGACCCAGTTTAATATCTCCCCCCACACACGCACACACACACACACACACACACACACACACACACACACACACACACACACACACACACACACACACACACACCTCTCTAGACCTCTCTCTATTCTAAATCTTAAAGCCTTTTACTACTTATAGGGCAGGATTCATGAAGCCTCCGTGTAAGAGTTATAACACATACACGGAGGCTGCAGTTAAACGAAGTGATGTCAGCATGCTCTGCATATTCATGAGAGCATGCTGAATCACACCTAAGGCTAACACGGTCCATGTAAGACAGTAGGGGGCGTGTCCGTAGGCCGAGCCCTGTAAGCGGACACGCCCCCAGAAGAGTAAAAGTGCCCAAAGTAAACACCCACGACAGAGTCCATGGAAATGTGAATAAACACAACACAACACATGCCCCCACAGACTGCGAACATAAAATGTACAAATGAACATCTCATACTTTTTTTTTAAATTGTAAAGATGTTTGCCCGTGAGTGCGCTCGTTTGCGCGGGCGTGCCCATAGCGCAGCTACAGTTAGCAGTCAGTGGGAAAGCATATAAGAACTAAATATGCAAAGTAAGCCAAGAAGCAATAGCGTAGCGGTAGAGATGTTGGCTAAAGGGCAGGCATTCATGGTTCGAGCTCCCACAACACCACTTTTTATTTTTAGCAAAATAAGCACGAAACAAGTCCCTGACAAATATGTACACATAAAACCACATTTTATGTAAAATGTAATGAAATAGCCCATTTATATGGAAGAAATGTGAGGTAACAAAACAATAAAAAATGCCAGATGTGCCCATAGCTGAGCTACAGTTTAACAGGGTGAGTGCATCTGCCCATAGGTGAGCAGTGGTTTAACTGGTGCAAAATGAGTGCCCGTAGCTGAGCAGTGGTTTAACACGCTAAATCTATGTGCCCCTAACTGAGCTGAGCGTAATATGCGTGCTGATAGCCAAATGAGGCTTAAACCAGCGTACCCCATTTGCGCGGAGCTGCGCACCGCACAAACAAGCTAACCGACGGGCAACGTTGAGCAAGCCGTATCAAAACAGCCTTTACACAGACACACCCCTCAGCTTGTCTAGACAGTCATAAAAAATAAAAAGTAGTGGCCAGGTTCGAACCCAGGATACTATACACCATAGTCAAGGTACTGAACCACTAAGCCATGACAGCAGTACCTATAAATGCAATAATAGCTAATATATAGGAAAGAATACAAACTGGAGCATGACAATGCAGGTTTAGTGAAGTTGATACAATTCCAAATTGGCCAATCACAGATATGTGCGGGAAAACTGGACTATATAAGCCCCATAGGCGGGAATACACAGCATAAATGATTGTAGAACTGACTTGCAGCCAGAATGACAGGAGTAGGTGAGGGTAGTTGCTTTCGAGCACAGAGGTGGGGCATTGAGGAGTCCAGGTACATGGTCTGGCTCCTAGTCCACAATCATGAGGCCCAACTCATGCAGGGCCAGGTCCTGTGGGGAGCATATAGGGCTGAGGCGTGGGACTGGTTGGCTCATGATCTCACCAGTGCCACAGGGATTCCAAGGACTGGTGAGCAGGTCCGTCACCACCATGCGGACCTGAAGAGACGCAAGCAGGACCAATTGAACCTTTGGATCCAGGAGGCCCGGCAAATGCCCAACGCCCCACTACTGAGTAAGTTACATTTAATTATGTATGTAAGAAATTAAACTAGCTGATATTATGGAGATGTGTATTCCAATATTACTTCATTTATATTACAGCTGCAGGTGTCCGTTCTGCGAATCGCAGAGCCTATGGCGATAGGCTGGTGCGGTTGCACCACCAGGCAGGTCAGTAATCCACTACCAGTAACTGTAAAGAAATATAAAAGTATGACAGTCAGCAAAAGAGTGCAGTGTAGTCACTAAGTAATAAAATGTGCAAGTAACAGTGTGAAAGTGTTTGCAAGTGTTGCTTGATTACAAAAGTGTGTTGCAGTCTGTAATCCAAACAGAAAAATGAAAATGTCTGACATAAATTCTGAAATAAAAATGCCCCACCTGTAAGAAAATATTACACAACCTGCAGCAGGCTGAAAAGTATAGCTGCAGAAGATGATGAAATCACATGTGTGAAATATATCCCTGTTGAAATACTGAAACATGACAGAAGTGAGACTGCTGGAAAGGATTGTAATAACTACAGGTAAAACATGTCAATAAAGCCTAGAAGTAAGTACCATCCTGAATAGTAAAATGAAAACAAGTGAGAGAGTGTGAGAAAGGGTCATGAATCCAGCAATACCGTAGTAATAACCCCTGAATAAAGTATACTGCAGTCAGTACAGAATGAAATGCATGTGAGAATCAAAACCAAACAGCGAAATCTGTTCAAAGTGTTGCTGCATCTGGAATGTGTATCCCAAAATCTGGATATGTTGCTCTCAGTCTGCAATATGCAGATAGTATGATTGTCTGATATACCAAACATCCACGCCTGTCTATAGCTATATAAAGCAAATGTAGCAGGATGATGTAGCTGAACAAAGCTAAATATCAATGTGTATGAAGAACAATAAAATGTATATTGATGTTGCAGTAACAGTCCTATCACCAAGTTGAAATAGTTATCATATAGGAAACTGTAGTTAGAACAATAGCGTGTATATATGTGCAGCTATTAGAAATGTACAACATATGTACTGGTATTCGAAGGTGTTAATATTATTTTCTTCACCCCACCCTATAACCATATATAACCCATTCCACGTGAAAATGGTATGTGCAATCACAATTAACACCCCTGGACATTTGTCCCGTTGGGTCATATATATTTGCATGTCCGTTGATGCATCTGCCCTGTTCATACATCCAAACCTGATGGCCTGTTGCCATCAGTCAACCCTGCATGTTGTTGGACTGTGTATTGCTGTTCAAATTATGCATGTGTTATGCTCGCTGTTCAATGGTGTGAATATCTGGGTGTTTGGTTAATGGGAATACTAATGCATGCTGTTACAACTAATTGTGAATGGTATTATATGTCACTAACCCAAACTGTCATGACATAATGCAAAACATAGGATGACAGGGAAGGCGGGTTCCAGTGGACCCACCTCTCCCACCTCAGCTGGCGAGTGCACCTGGCACTAGTGCCCAGTTTGGACCCTCCCCCGGTGGCCCTGTGCCACCTGTGGGTGGAAGCGCTGCAGGGGATGGGGCTCGCCCCCCCTCTGCAAGTGTGGCCGGAGGAGAACCACCACTCACCCTCCGTAGCATCCGGACTGTGGTGTGTAGGGAGATCCGGGACTCTGTTCTTGAGCCCCTACGCCAGCTTGAGGCACAGGTGGCACAACTTACGGGCATGCCTGTTGCCCGGCCTACACAGCCCCCAGCACAGCCCCGTCCTGGACAGTGAAGGAACAGTGGCAACTGCCTATGGGTGGGGATATCAGTTCCACTGTTGCCATCTGTGGGCTCATGGGCTCTGGATATCCAAACCTCCGTCCCTGTCAATTGTGTAACCCCCCCCACACGTGTCATACACCTCCCCTGTATGCGTCTTATTTGTCTTGTCTGTTTACCTACCCAACCTACCTCCCCAGCTATACCGACTTCCTTCACCTGACATACCACTCTCACCTGAAAAAAAAAAAGGGCACTCTGTACCCACAAAAAAATTATGCCTCATACATAGCTGCCCATTCCGCACACATGTCTGCTGGACATGGAAACTATCAATTGCAATTGGCTGTACAACAAGTATTATTGTTGTCCTGACACCTCTCTCAGGGGTGGAAGGTTTCAAATGTCACACCAAATTACATACATATGCACAGCTGTTGCTGATGAAGAAATGGGCAGCTATGGGCCTTACCTACATCCCTCCTGCAAATCCCAAGCTTGTTTCCCTACTGTCTTACCCTCTTTGTGACCCCTTTTTCACCACTTTCCTGTCTCCCCATTTTCATTTCTTTCAAAGAAAATAGCGCGGGTGTGCGCCAGCGTAAGCACTGATAAGCGGTTGTAAGCGGGTGTGCGCGTGTGTGCGCGGAACTAACCGCCAGTGCGCATGCGTGAGCTCCGTGCAAACCAGCGCTAACCCGGTTACAACTGCTTAAAAGAGCCTTAGTCACTTTGATTGACAGGTCCTGTAGTCAGTTCAAAAGCAAAATAAAATCCCACTGTCAGTCCAGAACCCAGGACCTTGGACACAGTAGTCTGTATGGCCTACCACTAAGCCATGACTCTTATACAAGAACATTGTGCTAAAATAAATATAACATGTAATAGTAGGGATGAATGTAAAGGGAATATAGGATGTGTAGTACACAAAGCATGTCATTTAGAATTACTGTCAAAACTACTGGATTCCCACAATAGTAGTGTGTGAACAGAAACAGCCATGCTAGTTGGTAGCTTGTAGGTAATAATGTCAGTTAATGTACATATATAAATGTATGTATATTTACATATATATATATAAATATATATCTATATATAGTTGTAGGTGTCATTGTGCATACACACTTACTACAGGGAACAGGAGAGAGGAATGGAGAAATGTGAATCTACAACACAGCCTGAACCATGAGAGAGATACTAACCTTTACACTCACAGAACAGTGTCCACAGCATACCAGCATGGTCCCCGCCCTTACAATCTGAAAGGGCAACGCCTATCTCACATACCCTTTTATAGCACTGTCCTGAAATCACAGTGAGAACTGCAATCAGTACACAACTGGCTGCATGCAATTAGCAAATGCTGGCTTACAATTGGTGCAGAGGCCATCACATGGACCTATGCAGATACCTACAAAAGCATCCTGTACTAACACTCCACACATGCAATACATTCATTGCACTGTCTGGAAGCAGGCAGAGGGAGAGAGACAAACCGAGACAGAGAGAAAAGAAAAAAAAAACCACACGCTACACACTGTGACTCTAAGCTGTCAGCAGTGACAGTAACAGCAGGAAGCAGAAGCAGTGGTAACGCAACCAGCTGCGACAAACACAGGTAATGCAAAGTAGCAGGTTAATAGTCTGCATACTGTGAAACCTCCAAATGTGTCATAGGTCTGTATCTATAGGTATGTCCATGTGATATGTTGTGTGTACATAGTTCCACCAAAAGGGGATGACTATACATTACATGTCAATCAGTGTTAGGCCATGATCCTGGCAGCAGTTGTCTGTGCGTTGCCCTCAGCAATGGCTGTAGTGACTGCTTTGAAAGGTCAGCCAGGTTCAAAAGGCAGGATAAGCCCATCACAAAGGCAAACTGGCTGGGAACAAGTGTCTGCAGGTACCCGATATCACTGCATATGCATCCCATACTGAATAATTCCATAGCTTAGTCCAGGCCAGTTATGCATATGATGTGGTAGTTCCCAGGGTCAGTAGAGGTGCCTCCTTAGTGGTGTGGGACCACTGTTGCTGTATGCCAGTGTCCAGGTACATATCCTGTAGTATGGCCAAGATTAATTATCAGTCTTATATGCGGTTGTATGTCCTCTTGGAGTGCATGTAGCACACATCCAGGGATACCATCAGGTCACAGTGATGCTGTGTGTTCTGCTTTGCTGAGGGCGGCCCTCACCTGGACATGTGAGATGATAGGGAGGTTACATACAGCTGTGATATGTATTTCAACTGGTGGGGGAGAAGGAGGGGGGATACGTGCACCAAACCTGTCTGCAAGAATGTTGCCAATATCTGTGTGTTTGGAGAATGTTAAGTAGGTGTGTATTAACGCAGAGCATATCTGGGGCATTTGGTCCATATGTGTAACATAACTGAAGAAGGCCTTGTGGTTATCCATAGTGTTTGTGGCCATTTCCCTCCCAGAGTAGGCCGTGGCCATTGTTATGAGAGACCGTAGTGTAGTACCAGTGCTGACCACAGATGCCTTCCCTTAATGTGAATATGCTCTGTCCTGCAGTAGCCTCCTGCTATTGTTATACAATGTGCCTCTGTCTGGGGTCCACCGGACAGGATGCCTAACCTTTGTGCATAGGGTCTGGGTTAGAAATGTGTGTGCAAGTTCCATGCAATCTGTGGCATGTCCGTGGTAAGCATTTGCAAAGGGGTCAGCAGTGTGGGTTGTGGCTTCCACTGGCCCAGTGTGCTGCATGGATACCATCTCAGTCTTAACAAGTGAATAACTGTCTAATCACATACATATCAAAGTAGTCTACTGTGCTGGTGGTGGTGGTGGGATATGTATATCCAGGCCGAGTAACTTGTGTCCACATCACACTAGTGGATGGCGTCCCACATACAGTACCTTGGGATGAACCCCAGAGTGAGGTTGTGCATTGGACCTGTCAGTGTGTGCTGACCGATGGGGCATGCTACTATGTTGTGTGGAATGTGGCAGGTATTGTTGCACAGGTGTTGGCTGAGCACTGATATCTGGCCATGTACTTGTGTATCCATCATGACGCACACACATGCAACATATGGGAGTAGTAGTATATCACTACACATGAGTATCATGTATAGTATGTATGCCATATATTGCTGACATAGTCTGCTGATATCCTGTTTGTGTTCTCTTCCAGGGAGATGGCGCGTCAGCGTAATCCCGCCTACTCTGCAGCGGAAGATGAGGAGATACACCAGAGCCTGGTGCGGGAGTATGACATACTGTTTTCCCGCACCAGTCAGAATCAGCAGGAGAGGGCTGCACTGTGGCAAGACCTTGTCCGTACGTTAAATGACATTTGCACGCATAATAGGACATATGAGCAGGTACGACATCACTTCAGTGATTTAATCAGAAGTGTCCGTCAGCGTGCATCGGATATCCACAGGCAACAGGTTGCCACAGGAGGTGGGGTGGCCACACATCCCCCCCTCACCAGACTGGAGGGGCTACTCCTAAGTGTTGTGGCTCCAGCCTCAGAACAGCAACAGCAGTACACCTGCATCATGATGGAGGCTGGATCCACACAGCAGCATGACATGGAGCATGCAGGTAATATGCCATATGTACACTTGACTGTTCTGTACACTGTTAGCTTATGCATGTGTAAGGTGTGTCCGTGGTATGTATTTGTCATCATAGTATGTAATTGTGCATGTGTGATATTGGCAATATCAGCAGCTGATGTGTGAAAGGCAACTGGCGTACTACTGCACTGTATCATATGCAGTATCAATGGCACAGTTGTGCCCACTGACATTAATCTCATCATTTCTGCAGGTCCCTCCAGGGTTACAACAAGGCAGGCCATCCATGCTGGTGAGTGTGTTTAACAATACCTATAATAGTCCTGATAGTGTTAGTAACACTAGTGTAACTCAGTAGTGCTCTGTGTGTATACTGCAGGGTGTGCATGTGTGCATGTGTGCAGGTGTGCCTGTGCCCATGTGTGCATGTGTGCATGTGTGCAGGTGTGCCTGTGTTCACATGTGCATGTGTGCCTGTGTCCACGTGTGCATGTGTGCATGTGTGCCTGTGTCCACGTGGGCATGTGTGCATGTGTGCATGTGTGCCTGTGCCCATGTGTGCATGTGTGCATGTGTGCATGTGTGCAGGTGTGCCTGTGTTCACGTGTGCATGTGTGCATGTGTGCCTGTGTCCACGTGGGCATGTGTGCATGTGTGCATGTGTACAAGTGACCATGTGTGCATGTGTCCATGTGTGCATGTGACCACGTGTGCATGTGTGCATGTATGCATGTGTCCACGTGTGCATGTGTGCATGTGTCCACGTGTGCATGTGTCCACGTGTGCATGTGTCCACGTGTGCATGTCTGCATGTGTGCCTGTGTCCATGTGTGCATGTGTGCCTGTGTCCATGTGTCCATGTGTGCATGTGTGCATGTGTCCATGTGTGCATGTGTGCATGTGTGCATAAGTGCATCACTGGTAACAATGTGTGGACACTGTAAACTGTGTTTCCTGTCTTCCTCCCACAGGTTCTGGTGCTGCTCTGGTGTCCTGCAGCAGGGAACCTGAATCTGGTGCCACAGGTACTGGTAATGATGATATCTGTGTAATGGTACAGGAAGGTGTGTCAGGGTCCGCCATTGGTCAGCCAATTGACAGTACACAGCTGTCAACCCCATCATTGCGCACAGTCATCCTGCCAGTACATCCTTTGTCACCATTGTCCCTAGGTGATGGACAGGATACAGTGGGCATTGACCAGGGTAATGTGGTACCTGTGGCACATGCGTCCCCACACAGCAGCCATGGGCAGGGTCCTGCAATGGTACCACACAGACAGTTGCCCATGGGTTCTCGTGGGAGCATCCGTGGGCATACTGCCTCTGGCAGACATGCCCAAAGAGGTCTGTCAACCTCAGCTATGTTTCGGGCTGTCATGCAGGCACAGTCGCGTATGGAAAGGTACACCAGACAGGGTCTGAGGGAGCTGAGAGCATGTCGCACAGCCATGACTGACAGTATGCGTGACATCGCGGATGCTATCCGTAATTTCACCGATGTCATAGACATATGTTGGGGACATATTACAGCAGTTCCACAACCAAATGTCCATGAGCCAGGGCAATGGTGGGCGTTAGCGGCATCGACGTGGCCGTATGCCAGCAATAGCAGCAGCTGGCAGTCGGCGCGGATGACAACAGGCCCGCGCATGCCCCCATAGTGCCAGCAGCAGCCCCAGCAATGCTGGGTCTGTGCTGTCATCGGAACGCCCCAGGAGACCACGTGCACGTGGCTCTGGACAGTCCCAACAGGGATCTGTGTCCAGTCAGCACACTCCCGCTTCTGATGACAGTACCCAGTCTGGCTTAGTACTGGATACGGTCCGTAGCACCCCTGCCAGGCACAGGTACCGTGTCCGTGCCCACAGACACTGATCTGTATGACCTGCCAGGTGCAGTCTGTGGCTGTCCACAAACCCCTGTATATGGCAGCCATGAGGTGGAACTGTGTGCATGCATACACACATGCGAAATGTTAACACCTAGGGCAACCACATACACGCACACACTGCACCAACAGTGCCCCACCCTGTACTGCTGCCCCTCACCAACACACATACACACACATGTCAATTGGTGGTATCAGTGGCAGACTCAGGCATACCTAATTCACACTCTGTGCATATGATGACACTGTGCCACCTCCTGCAATCTCCAACATCATTGCGGAAACAGGTAAACACATTGCTGATGCACAGGGTGACTACATAGAAGTGTATTAGTAGTATCATGTTGGTAACAGTACAGTGTGCTGATATGACTGTGTATATATCCCAGCATGCCCAATGCAGTAACCGTATGAATGTCCTGAATTGTCATCTGCACCCATAGTATGTACCAAAGTGTAACAGCTGCACATAATTGCATGCCGGTGGTAAGGATGTCAACAGATAGCCGCATACATGGGTAGCACAGGGGGGAAGCTAACGCAAGTAGTGATATGCAATGGTGGACATGTACAGTAATGGTGTCAAGTTGCCCACAATGACTATGCAATGTGGATGTTTGCGCATGTTGATATGTGTGCAGTACCAATGTAATCCAAATCACAATTAACTATGACATAATATCAGTTCTACCATGGGCATCTGCGCTGTGTATTCCTGGGTACATGTTGATAGTGGCTACATATTTACATTGTTACTTACTGTTAGTGTTACCCCTTCTTTGTTGTACAATGCACTACTTCCAGCCCTGCTTACTGTAGCTTTGTTTGCATGCATGTTCGCTTGGGGTTCCCTGGAACACTGCTTACACCTGCAATGCAGAGTTACAGTGCTTCTGTGGACTCCTAGTGACATCTGCATAGCGTACGATACGTATGTAATGTTTACACATGACAGAACGTCACTGTCTGTCCTGTTCGCATGTACGTTGCCTGTGACACATTGCACATGTCTTACCTGGCATTTACCCACGTGTGCAGTCATATATGCCAGTGCTATGAAACAGTAGCAGTACAGCCACACATACACACCTTCAGTATGTTGTTCCCCATTGGCCCTATGTGTTGGTACTCACCATGGCAATCACACTACTAGGGTAGCATGTGCAAAGGTAACCTGTGAATCACCTCTATGGTCCAGTTGTGGTTTATGTGAGTCATGTGGCAATGTCACAGCTGCCACATGTATGCAGTCAGCCATCACCCTTGGCCAGGAACGTACAAGACATGTGTGGGATGCCACCACACAGCCAATCTGGGGACTGAGCTCTCTGAACCCAGTAATGCCATACCCTGTCAGGTGGCATGTCATATTACAGTGACTACAATACAAGTCAGACATAGACATGCACTGACAGCATGCTGAACACACTGGGGCATATTTGGGTACTCAGAATAGCATCCTGCCTGAGCATCACACACCTCCACAGCTGGCACACAGGCATATGTTCCGTCGGAACAGAGCACATGCCACACATGGCACACACATCCCATGTGCCACACACTCACAGCCTGTAGGGCTACACAACACACCTGCTACAGACGTGTCAGGTACCTGTCTTGTGTGCTGCACTGGGGTCCCGCTCAACAGGCTGTATCTGGTGAAGGTCACAGTGATATGCCTCAGGGGCACTATGGTCCATCACAGAACACATGCATACAGGTCAGTCAGAGGCATGGACACATATGACTCACTCATTGACCATGCCACTATGGCTGACCTGAGACATACCTCCCTGGACTACATGATAGGGAACATAGAATGGATCTCTCAGCATGTGGCATGGGCCAGTATGAGCCTGATCTTGGTTGCCAACATACCCTCACCAGGTATGCTACCACTATATGTAGGAAGGGTGTTGTATGTCTACATTCTGCTCAGTCTCCAATGTCAATCATAGGGTATCCGCTGGCTGTCAACATGTGCTTACATGCTAGGGAAGCCACAATGATGTGCAAGGGTCATTTTGCACGTGACACCCATGGCCCGATGTATATTGGCAAAGCTCCTTGATACACACATACTGCCTTATGCTGCAGGACACGGATTACATAGCCACCTCCACGGGTATCACACAGGTTAGGACACTAACAGTGCTGCTACACAACACCAGCAGTGTACACCGCAAGATGCATGCACTGGACACTGTCCTCAGCACGGTGAACTGCAATGTCTGTGCAGTACCAGAGTCCTGATTCATGGCTCACAGGTGTTACCCATCACTGACAGGTTATGCCTCATACCATGCCTGTCATCCCCTACACATGTAACACACATGGACAGGGGGGTGGTATCCCAAGGCACCACAGATACACACACCTCCAGGTTGTTGGCACAGCACAAAGCATCAGGGCCTAATCATGTGCAGCTAACAGTGTGTCAGACTGCCATCTGGTTCATAGCCTGGCACACACAACCCTCCCATACACAGGAAGACCACCTATCCTCCATAACAACACTAGCAATATGACAGTCTCAAGAACTGTCTTTATATGGCTGGACTGCATCCAGCCAAACATTGTGCGTGAGCATTACTGTAGCTACAACACACTAGTTGAAGGGTTCACAGCATGTGGTCACTGAATTGCAGTGGAATGACATGTTACCACTCCCACAACAGGTGGGAACATGCAGCACCTGTACATCGACTACATGTAGACTATATGGCCCAGACCAGATGTGTATCCCCTGCTGTAGGTATTTTACCATATACACCCACACTGTATAGACACATACCGCGTGTGGACCCTGCACAGTAAGACACAGTCATATTGGTATACATTGCAAATACCATTTATCCACTCGAGGCATGTGTCAGACATGGTAACTACTGCAGTTCACAGGTATTTATGTGTATGTGTCACACACATACATCATGTGTGCAATGCCATTGCTGGTTTAGGCAATGGCATGCATTGCTATGTACAAAGACCCACACAAGGTCATAATGTGTGACACAACCACACGTGGCAGTTGTGGGTTACCAAAACATACCTATCTGTACTCTGACAATGGTAATAGACCCAGTAGCAAAGCGCACTATTGGCATTACTGGCCCACTAGCCCTGTTTCGCTGTGCTGATAATGTGGTGACATCCTGGGGGAATATGCAGCATCTGGTGTATTGTAGTATTTGCCAAAAGGATCTGTTCTCTTACACTTGCATTTACACACACCCTACTACCCCCACACACACTTGCCATTTGCAGGATTCATACCCCTACCTAACTAAGTCACGACACATGAGGGAGACCCATTAGCGAAGTGCACTTTTCGGATTACTAGATAGTTCCTTTTCTCTGGCTGTACTTATAGGGTGCTGACATCATCAGTATTTTGAAAGGGTAATGTGCATCAGGTAGTGTGATCTCCTGATTGCCAAAATTAACATGTTTTTCACACGGAAATGCACACACACAAGTTCCCCACATCCAAACACACACTTGCCACTTATGTTATGGCACTTGAGAGTGACGCTGTGACAGGTTGCACTATTCTGAGTACTGGTAGATGTCTCTTCTCAAGCTGTATGTATAGGGTGCTGTCATCATCACTGTTGGGAAAGGGTAATGTGCATCATGTAGTGTGATCTCCTGATTTCAAAAAAGCACATGTTTTTCATACAAAAATGCACACACAGAGAGTCCCCACATCCAAGCACACATGCCATTTATAGGTTTCAAACTCCTACCTAACTATATTATGACACTTGGGAGAGACGCATTAGCAGAATGCGCTATTCGAATTACTGGGAGGTTTTTCTTCTCCTGCTGTACTTATAGGGTGCTGACATCATCAGTGTTTAGAAAGGGGAATGTGCATCCTGTCGTGTGTTCTCCTAGTTGCCAAAAGGGATATTTCCTTCATACAGACTTGCACACACACTAGCCCCCTTCACACACACACTCAGCATTCAAACCCCTACCTAACTATGTTATGACACTTGAGACGGATGTATTAGCAGAGCGCGCTATTCGCATTACTGGGAGGCTTCCCTTCTCCTGCTGTACTTATAGGGTGCTGACATCATCAGTGTTTAGAAAGGGGAATGTGCATCCTGTAGTGTGTTCTCCTAGTTGCCAAAAGGGACATTTCCCTCACACAAAATTGCACACACACTAACCCCCCTCATCCAAACTTGCCATTTGCAGGATTCAAACCACTACCTAAATATGTTATGACACTCGAGTCAGACACATTAGCAGAACGTGCTATTCGCATTACTGAAAGGTTTCTCTTCTCCTGCTGTACTTATATGGTGCTGACATCATCAGTGTTTAGAAAGGGGAATGTGCATCCTGTAGTGTGTTCTCCTATTTGCCAAAAGGGACATTTCCCTCACACAAAATTGCACACACACTAACCCCCCCCTCATCTAAACACACACACTTGCAGGATTCAAACCACTACCTAACTATGTTATGACACTCGAGACAGACACATTAGCTGAGCGCGCTATTTGCATTACTGGGAGGCTTCCCTTCTCCTGCTTTACTTATAGGGTACTGACATCATCAGTGTTTAGAAAGGGGAATGTGCATCCTGTAGTGTGTTCTTCTAGTTGGCAAAAGGGATATTTCTTTCATACAGTTTTGAACACACACTAACCCCCTCCACACACACTGAGCATTTACAGGATTCAAACCCCTACCTAACTATGTTATGACACTCAAGACGGATGCATTAGCAAAGCACGCTATATGCATCACTGGGAGGATTCCCTTCTCCTGCTGTACTTATAGGGTGCCGACATCATCAGTGTTTAGAAAGGGGAATGTGCATCCTGTAGTGTGTTCTCCTAGTTGGCAAAAGGGATATTTCTTTCATACAGTTTTGGACACACACTAACCCCCTCCTCACACACTGAGCATTTACAAGATTCAAACCCCTACCTAACTATGCTATGATACTCGAGACAGACGCATTGGCAGAGCGTGCTATTTGCATTACTGGGAGGTTTCCCTTCTCCTGCTGTACTTATAGGGTGCTGACATCATCAGTGTTTAGAAAGGGGAATGTGCATCCTGTAGAGTGTTTTCCCAGTTGCCAAAAGGGACATTTCCCTCTCACAGCCTTTCACACACACAAACCCCACTCACCCACCCACACACACATACACACACACTGAGCATTTGCAGGATTTAAACCCCTACTTAACTATATTATGACACTTGAGGGAGACGCATTAGCAGAGCCCACTATCCGAATTACTGGGCATCTGTTCTGCATCTGCAGTATTTATAGGGTGCTGACATCTTTATTTCTACAGAGGTATGTACATGTAGTACTACCTGTCAGGTGGGGGATAGTATATATATGCATTTGCAGCCACCTACGTCAGGGTCATATATGCACATCACACTGGCAGGTTATATTCTATACCATGCTTTGTGACCACAGGACCTGTAACACACAACACAACCAGTCCAGAACACCACACCCACATCCAGGACACATACTTAGCTTCCCTGGGAACAGTGCTGGGATATGCAGGTGTTCACATACACCATTCCAGTTGTTAACATCAGGTACAGGCATATTGTGTGTGAGAACTACTCAGGCCTCTACCACTTTACCCTACAGCCACTACAATTTGTGGGTCCATGTGCTATGGCAGAACCACACACCACAGCCACATGGGGGAATACATATTGCACCTGTCCATCTGCAACGTGGGTACTCACTGTTCCACACCAGAGGTAGACCACCATTGTTGATATCTGACCATACCCACCTTTCCCTGGACATCCATATCCCATCTCCACCCCCAGGCAAGGTTGTCACTGCACACAAACTGTATTTAGCACAAGCAGACTCTACACTTGTGAAGACTGGGGTGGACGACTTCAGAGGACCCATGCTGGGGGACTATACTGGCCACACAGCATAATCCTCGACAATTGCATTCTATGAGCATGTGTATGGTTTGCATTGATCATGCTATCCCACATATACCCATGACAGCTCCACAACAAGACACCTGTCAGCTGTACACCAGCCATATATGAGCCGTACAAGAGACAGAGTGAGCTAATACATTGCAGAGCTGTAGCCCACAGAGGGAGGACATCTGTGAACAGTTCCGGCACAACACTTCATTCACACATAATCATCACAACACAGTGTTGACAGTGGAATTGTCCAGAGAATGCAGATAGGGCTCCCCTCAGTCTGTTATTGACGGACACCTACTATCAGAGATCCTCAGCAACCCTCTTCCAGCACACACCAACAACATGGCTGTGGCTTAGCACATTCAATCCCTGGGACCTCCACGGTGCCCCAGCTTGACAGAGGCACAGCTCACTAGCCTCACATGTTGCCTTATGTGACCTACTTTACAGTGGCACAGTAGCCTACTGTACTGGGGATGCAGATGCCAAGCACACTCTGGCTGAGCTGTCATTCCCTAGGGCAACAAGCCTAGTATTGACCTCTACACCCATATGTTCAATTGTCGGATGCACAATATTTGTTGCGCTGTTCTACTGTTTGCAGGTCTTTATTGCCATAGCATTCCCTGTTCCTATGACCAACTTGTGTATCTGTGGAAGATGTTTGCATATGACGGCGATCCACTATATCACTTATGTCTCTGTAGTCATTTACTGTGTGCAGATTGCTGTGTTGTGGTTGGTTCCTGGACTGACACGTACAAATACCAGATATGTGTGGCCAACTGCTAAACGGAGATATGGCCTAAGTGTGTGAGCATGCCCAGTTCAGCCTTTCCATGGCATGTTGTCTGACATATGCCTCATTTTTCAAAGTGTGCGAGCATGCCCAGTGTGAGCTTTCCATATGTTGCACTCTGAAGTCCACCACATATTTGGGTGTGTGTGAACTTCAACAATATCTCACGTTTGTGGTTGTGTGTTGGGTGTCATGCTGTGTACTAACTGGCCAACTGCTTCGTGTCTGCCACAACAGGGATTATACTGTGCCTGCAGGGATTGCATGGGATACTTTGCAGACAGTTCTCAACATGCTTTCATAATGACCTAACACTGTAGTACCGTATAGTGTACTGGTTCAGTACTTTCACTGTGGTGGACAGTATCCTGGGCTTTAGTCCTATGACTGCTTGACATCTTCATAGTGAGCACAACAGA
This sequence comes from Protopterus annectens, assembly GCF_019279795.1. NCBI lineage: Eukaryota > Metazoa > Chordata > Ceratodontiformes > Protopteridae > Protopterus > Protopterus annectens. Next base: position 908,950,631 of record NC_056732.1, read on the forward strand.
CTGTGTATGGGCCAGTTGTGCACATATGACCATGTTGCATTATGTTCAGATATGGACTACCTACACCAGGCTCGTCAAACATTGCTAGTGTATTCCACAACATGGGTGGACATTGGCAAACACTAGCGATGTTCCCTAGGCCATTTCTGATGCTAGTCACAGGGTGTGTTTGTCCTTCGACACACATTGTAACTGGAGTTTGCCATGACATATGTCATGGTTAGTATACTGTGCCTCCGTCTACCTCTGACATAACAGTGATACCCAGGGTCAGCCTACCATCTCCCATCCACTCATCAGGATTCCTCTTGACGGGTGTCGATAAGTGACTCTCTGGCTGACCTGTACCAGGAGTTTACTGAAGAGTGAGGGTGCCTTCTGTGTTATGGATCATTCTGTACAGCTTGTCCTATGTATGTCAGTGCTGGGGTTCAGGTCTCTCATGTGCATAGCTCACTGCCATTCAGATTGTACAAGGTGCAGCATGTTCATTGATTCCAGGTTGGACATGGCTTCATACATCAGGCACAGCTTGCCTGTAGCTGGGCAGTATGGCAGTGTGTGGGGCTGCAGTTTGTTTACTCAGGCAACACATGGCATCTGTTCATGCTCTTTGCTACTCCTGGTGGGGTGCTGTTGTGGACTTTACAGTTGATGGAGGTGTCTGCTGCAGTATATCCCACAGGGGCTATTGTAGTCAATTGTGACGCTGATGGAGGATGACTGCAGAGCCACAGTGACTTCCCCTTATCTACATCTGCCAACCTTCATGTTTGGGTGGGTATATAGTATATTTTTCTGTGAACACTACAGCCACATGTTTGTCCAGTGCAGGATATCTATCACCTTTTGTACCCAGGTCTCACATTACATGTTAGGTACATCATGGGTTAACACCTGTGTGGTAATTTGTGGGCACTTACTGTATATCCACGGTGGTTGTCTATACACAGTTCTGCAATTAGCTTGCTGACATGGCTATTGTTCCAGTTGTCTGTTTGTAGGTGGCCCTTTTGTGGGTTGCTTGTGTCAGCTGGGGGTCGGATATGGTGGGCTGTTCGTACTCCTCTGCATACATGTTCAGTCACAGTCCTTCCATGTTGGCCTATACCTATGGGACATATATACAGAACGGGGGGGCAAGACCAGGCCTTGTGGGATGCCACTCATATCTGCTTTGTAGTCTGACATGGATGCGGCATGTCTGACTATGTCAGTTCTGTCCTTGGTCTGGTTTGCAACCCCTCTACTGACATAGGGGTATATATTTAAGCTGGTGAACATATCCATACTGAACTCATACGGTATTGTCTAGAAGCATGTGCATGGTCCAGCTACGCTGTGTGGACCACATTGCCCTCATCAATGACCTTAATGACTGCTTCAAATGGGTCAAACATGTTTAGGGGCAGGATATGCAGTTACGACAGCCACACTGTGTAGGGTCCAGTATCAGTAGGTCCACAATAGCCTTCTGTCTGCGGTACATACTGATCCTTTCCATAGCTGTGCAGACCAAGCTTGTCAGGATCCTGGGGTGGTAGTTTGCAGTATCCATTCAGGCAACACCTTTGCTGTGATGGACCACTGTTGTTGTACACTGCTCTTTGGGTACATATCCTGTGGTAAGGCTGACATTGGGCAGTAGTGTGATTTGGCATTCCATTATTCTTGGAGTCCATGTTGGCCTCAGCCCAGGACACCATCACATACCTTTGCTGCTGTGTGTTTTGCTTTGCAGATGATGGCTGTTACCTCAGCATCTGCAATGTCAGGGGACCAGCAGTAGTCTGTTGGGATAGATATTTTGCACTCTGGGGGGGGGGGGTGTTTGCACTGCACCTGTCAGGTTGTATGTTAGCAATATGTATGTGTGTTTGGTATGTTGTTTGTAATATCTGTGTGATTCGGAGCATATCTGTGGATGCCCAACATGGTTCCTACCATCAGTTGGGTAAGCCTTGTGATTATCCTTAGTGTCCTATACATTTTGTATCTTCATAGGTTCATGGGTTCATACTAGGCTATACACCCTAGGGCATTAGTAAGCCTAGCCAGAGTGTGTGTGTCTTTCGCCACCCCTTGCTATGTTCTATTATGGCCATTTATGGATTTCTTCACTGTGCCTCTGTCTGGTCGTGACACAGTGAAGACCCCCAGTATACATGTACGATCATCCATCCACTTGGCAATATTCCTGTTGAGGGGTGTCAGTGAGGGGCTCTGCCTAACATGGATTGGGATCCTGTTTCTGGGTGTGGGGAGCCTCTGGGTTATGTATCTGTCCCTCCAGCACATCTTATTTCATTATGTGTTGAGGCTGACATCTGTCACTCTCACAGCTCCAAAGGCTTTGATTTCCTGTGGTGGAGCATGTCCATTACTCCTGTGTTGGATATGGCCTTGTACAACAGACATACAATGCCTCTGTGTAGGCAGTCTGTGACTGCATTCAGCTGGGGTGTCTACAGCCAGGCAGCATATGACATATATTTCACACCCTTTATCCTGTTGGTGGGGTAACTATGTGGTCTTCCGAACCGCTGCAGGTGTCACATACGGTACATCCCATATGAGTCATTGTACTAGATTATGGGTCTGATAAGGGAACAGTACAGCAGCACAGTGACCTCTGTTGATGTAGATGTGAATCCTTTCATGATACGGTGTCCAATATCGACAATCTTCCTAGCCACTTTGGCATTGTGAGTGTCACATGACAGATTACTGTCGACTTGTGTCCCTAGGTCCCTGATTACTCCTTGCATACATAATGGTTTGCCACCTATGTGGTAATTTGTGTGTACCTTGTCTGGTATTTGGTGGGACATTCATACTGTCCAGTGTCTTCAGGATGTCTAGGTGGAGTTCTTGTGTGTGAGAGTGTGGTCTGTCGCATGCTACAGACTGTACAGCAGTTTGGACTACACTTAGGTGCACATGGGTGGTCTCCGCTGCTTTGTGCATTGTCAGTTACCTGGCCATATGGGTGTCTGTGCAGCATATGGATACTCCCCCTCCTTTGATGTTTTGGTGCAGGTGTTGGGGCCATAACACATGATATGTGGTATAACCTAGTAGTGCTGGTGTGCTATTACTAGGCTTGCAGCAGGCTTCTGTCACTGCACAGACATCGATGTTCTCCATAATGGGAAGTGCCTCAGGGGCATGCATATTGCAGTTTACACATCTGGCATTGGTCAGCATTACCCTTATGTTTCCTACCACTTATGTTTTCTAGGGTGGTGGGTAGTCTTTTTGGCCTTGCCTACATACGGCTCTATGGAGGTGGCAAAGGCCTTATCCAGTATCCAGACGCACAGGGGTAACAGGTGCAAGCCATCCCTGGAACAGCAGCATGGCTTGTCATGCTTGACATCTCAAGTAGACAGACATTAGACCCTCTTGGACTGACAGCTGTAACTGTGCCAGCTGTTAAACATGATCATTCTGTGTTTGTACTGTGGCATCATTCTTGGTGAGGGTTGGATGCTACACACAGCCAGTGTCATACTGGCCTGGGGTACATACTCAGAGGGATCATCCATGTCTCTTTTCATGTTGACCAGGGAGGTACATCTCAGGTCATTCACACCAGCGTGGACATTGAGTACATCATATTTCTGCTTGCTTTGGGGTGACCTGCGTACTTGTGTTATGTGGCATTTTATGGCAGCCTACAGGCAGCTTACTCTACCCTTTCCCTTGTTCAGTCTGGTGAGTGGGACAGCAGTGTGTCTGCCTATACAGACACCTATTACAACTGTATCAGGCATGTTGTTTCTCCTTCTGGCCTGTGACTGTTTGGCACACCAGCTTTGTGTACTATTCGTTGCATGTGCTATGTTTGGAGGTTGTGGTTGCTTGTGATCTGCTTTGGAGTCTTCTGTTGGTGTGGTGTGTTTGTAATTAAGGCTTCCAGGAATATTTTTCTGTGTTTATGTGTTTGGTTTACAGTTGTGGTAGGTCTATGTGGGACTGGGTTTGTGGTGTATGTGGTTACCTTTTCCTCCTGACTAGTTTTGACAGTACTGAGTTGGTGGAGCTCAACCTCTGGTTTGGATACATGGTTGCATCTATCACATATATTTGTATTTATTGGGGGGTGTTGTGGTTGTCTGTGTACTTGGGACAGGTGTCACATTACCTCTGGATTCACAGATTCTACTTGTTGTGGCGGACTTAGTGGATTGTATGTGTGGACATATGTTATTGCCATACTACTGGTCAGTGATTACTTCCCTTTTTATGTTTACTCTATCATGTGGTAGCTTCCTCATTCTCTTGCATGGTTTGGTAATGGCTGGAGTCCAGCATGCCAGATGCCTGCCTGTATGGCATTGTGTGTTGTTGTTATTTGTGATTGCATACTCCAAGCATTCCTGGCTGTGTTCATGGAATGCCTGTATAACATGTTCTGTGGTGTGTCCCATATTCTGCACTTGCACATGGCCTTTCGTGAATTCAACATCAGTTTGGAGGGCTGCAACCTATGCTTTACACATGTTTTTCACTGTGGTATTCTGGCCAGGGACTGGGGTCGGGATGTGTATATCCAGTGTGATTACTCTATGGTCTGGTCTTACCAGTGAGGGATACACTTCTCATCTTGCCATCCAGTACACATGTTGCTGATTATCACATCCAGTATGCTTACCCCTCTTGTGGGAGTGGTACGTTGTTCCTGGGCATTTTGGTTTATGGATTCTGGGTACTTTTCTCCTACTGTGTTGGTGCTAGTATAATGCTCCCGGTGTATGTCTGGGTATTTTCAGTCAAGCAGTATAATGTGGTTTGGGGGGCTTGATATATTCATGTATTCCAACATAGGCCAGGTGCAGTTCCTGGTATTAGGACAGCAGTCTGCAGCAGGCTATATACTGGGAGGCGGTTTTAGCCATTGGTATTTGACCATGGCTAATCCATGCTGCTTCTTGTTGTGGTACCAACATGGGGGTGTGGTTATCCTTGACATTTATTGCTAGCCACCCTCCTTTGTAGCTTGTTCCATGTTTTGCGGCTGTACAGCACAGTATGAGGTGTGACCTGGTAGTGTTAGGGTGCTGATGTGAGCCTTGACCCAGTTCTCTATTACAGGACTGGTATCTACATTCTCCATACTGTGTGTTTACACTGCACACATCTTGCTGTTTAGACTTCTGGCATTGGGTAGCATTACATCTAGGTTCCTATCCCTTGTGGTACCTATGAAGGTGGGTTTGTGTTTTGAGACTTACCTATTCAGGGCATGCTGTGGGTACTGGCAGCCTTTGCCAGTATCCATGGGGCATGGAATGATAGGTGCACGCCACCCCTAGCAGGTGGTGCATCATGTCATGCTGCGCATGTCTTCCCAGCCTGAAACACATTGGCTCCCCTTTGACTAACTGCATTACTTCAGCCAGTTATTGCACTTGATCATCCCATCGTCATTTTGTGGCTTCATGCTTGGTGAGGGTGGATGTTAGTCAGGGTGCTCAGGTGTGCATATAGTACATGGTGTTACATTACTTAACACATGGCATTCATGCCTCAGGTGGTGCTGCAGGGCTGCCTCTGTCGGATGCATTAAACTTCCCTGTACATGTTTGTGAGCAGGTCATGTCATTTTAGGCATCCATGTTATTATTTGAGTGAGTCAGAGGGGGTATCATTCCCAGGGTTCCTACTGAGCCAGTGTATGTGCTATGCGTTGCCTCTTTGCCAAGGCCAGGGCATACTGGGCACGCCTCCTTCTGCCTACTGGGGCAGGCTCAGGTTGTTCCTCCTCCGAGTCACGCTCTGCCTGTGATGGCCTTGGCAATGGAGGGGGCTGTTTGGCCCAGCCCTATGCTGGTCCTGCTGCAGCTGTTTTCGCAAGATCATATTATGTAGCATAGCACATACCATGACAATATGGGTACATGTAGTTGGTGTGTACTGCAAGGCTCCACCAGATGTGTCCAGACACCGGAACCGTGACTTGAGCAGCCCAAACACACGCTCTATTACATTACGTGTTTGTGCATGTGCCTCATTATGGTGTTCCTGTTCAGGTGTGTGTGCGTTTCTGATGGGTGTCATCAGCCGCGGCTCCAGTGCATAACCTGCATCCCCCACTAGGTGTCCATGTGGGATGTCCCCATTGGCAAATGTCTGGTACAGCTGTGTCAAATGCCAGATGTGGGAATCGTGGTAACTCCCAGTGCAGCCAGCACACACATTCATTATTATGCCCTGGGCATCACACATGACCTGGCAGTTGATGGAGGGAAGCCCTTGCGGTTAATGTAGACCCCACCCCGCTCACTGGCTGGTGCTTTGATGCGTATGTGCGTGCAGTCTATTGCACCCACTACCTCAGGGTATTCCGCTATTTGCTGGAAGAGACGCATATTGCTGGCCAATACCTCACGGGCATTGGGGAAATATACCTGATCACCGACATGTGCTGACATGGCATCCAGGAACTGGTGCAGTACCCTGGAGGCTGATGCCTGTGATATCCCCATCATATCGCCAGTTGGTCTCTGGAAGGTACCTGTTGCTAGTATTCTTAGGCCAACACATACCTTGGTTTCCACTGGGATGGGTTCCCCTCTGTTGGTTCTGTGTGTGAGGCATGGTCTGCACAGCTCAACAATTTGCTGCAGGAGCTCTCTGTCCACTCTATAGCGCTCTACTATCTCCAGCTCATGTAACCCGTGGTAGGTGACCCTGGGCCTGTACACTCTTCTCCGTCTCCTCACTGTGGGTTGTCTGGCACCATCTGCATTGTCACCACCCTCAGCAAGTCGCCTATGTCTCATTATGACAGCTATGGTAGCCCCTAACATTTCTGCTCTGAGTGAAGCTTTTTCAGTTTTCACTTCTATTAGCTTACTCCTGTCTTGCAGTGTCTCTTAAGAGAAACATCATGCACTACTGTTTGCAGAGTTTTAAGTGCTGGGCTGGGCTACTATTCTGCCTGTGTAATTGCCTGCTTCTAATTGTTTTCACCTGCTAGCTTCAGCAGTTATCCCTGCTAGCTTCCTATTAATTCTGTTGCTTCCTTTTTCCTTTCTGTTTCCTCAGGGGGGAGCAACGTGCATACCAGCAGAAACACGCTCACAGTGGCTTACACGCGCACACACGTGCTTACATGGTTCAGAATCTACTTATTCGGGTTAAAACGCGAGCACACCCGCGCAAACACTGTTACACGTCTGCCAACAGCCTCCAACATGCTCTGCCTGCCCTACACGTGTGCACACCAGCGCAAACAGTGTTAAACATCTCCCAACATGCTCCCACATGCTCAGTCTGCCTTACACGTGCATACACTGTCCTACTCACGCTTCATGGCGTGCACACATGCGCATGCACGCCCAGCAAGAAACTTTGGTGTAAGTAACAGTGTACACCTTCCATTTCTTGACTTTCCCTGACTTATCTAGTGGCACACCTCTTTCCATGATCTGTGTCTGTCATCTGTCATGTTACACTGACCTCCAATGAACTGCATTTCTTTCTACCATTCCCCCCTGTGATGTCACCTATCTCCTACTCTATTCCTCCCCTTATGTATCTCTTACACTACTCAGACTGTGCTCATTTGCTATGTGACTGTGAGATTCAGTATCCTAACCCTCATTTACATGAGATTGCCTACTAATGCTTAGTTACATGTCTTAGACTCAGCTTCCCCCCTTAGCAACCACTACACGGTGGCCATGTTGTTTTTGGTCTGCTGGTCCCTGCATTGTCATTCCATGTATTGCATGAAACCCACATTTGTGGGTTTATAACCTTCTTTTTTATGGTTTTATACAGCACAGCCCGTTTGCGCAGGGCTGCGCTGGGTTTAAAAAAAAATTATATTTTTAATATTTTTGCATCAGGTTACCTTGCCAATGGCCACATATTTGGCCATTGGCATGCTGCCTGAGACATATGCACCCTTTATTTGGAGCTGACATGGCTCCGTTGTGGAATTTGCAGAAATGTACTCAGTTGTCAACTGAGTACATTTCTGCAGCTAAAACGTCTCTTACACAGACTGGTTTCTGCTTCGTGGATCGCTAATATACCTCATTTGCATACCTTTTGGCTGCAAGTGAGGTATTTAGCATGTCCATGCCCAGTCCGTGTAAGAGACGTTTTAGCTGGTCTCTTACACGGAGTTTAGGGCTGTTCCTGGATCGCGAGGCTTGCATGGAGTGTTACACGTCTCTTACACTCCGTGCAAGCCTTCGTGAAACCTGCCCATACTCTTTGTAAATAGCAACACTATTATGTTTTTATTACCAGTCTAGCTCTGTTTTCTGTAGTACTATGATATACTAGTATGAACCAAAGTATGATTTTTTCCGTAAACTTTCATTTGCTGTTCACTTAGCATTTTATTTTGTATATACTTTTCATGTAATTCCTGTTACTGTAAATTTGTGCAATGATATAACTATGTAACTTTCTTGTTTTTGAATGTATGATATAACTATGCAATTTTTTTCATTTTCTGAATGCTTGCATGTTAATGTCTTATTTTCTTTTTTTAGTGGAACTTTTCTCCTCAGTTCTCTGCTGAAAATGGGCCTTTAACTCAGCTGGGCTAACGCAGTTAAATGACAAATAAAATAAAAAATAAAATAAAATGACCAATTAAAAATTTAGTAGCTTATGTCTCAAAAGATATACCAGCTTCAGCTGGCAGACAGTTCCTATTTTAGTGTTTGATAGTCCATAGAGTCAGTAGTTCAATGTTCATTTATACCCTGAGTACTTCCACTGCAAGTTTTGAAGACAAGATTTTTTTGTCTTTTTGGCCTGAACTCAATAATCCTGGGTTCATATCTTTTAGAGACAACAATGTAGGGATTTCTGTTCTCATCCTTACTCAGTTTCTTAGTGCAAGGTGACCTTTGGAGTGGTCACTACAGTGGCTATACCAATCATCTGTTTTTGGAGACTGACTAAATGTTTGTTAGTAACCTCAAATCTCTACTTAAGAGCCATTTTATATTGCCAAAGATGTGTATTTATCTGCACAAGAGTCTTTATGAACTTCTTCATTTTTTGAAAAATATAACAGTTCACCCACAAAAAACTGAGAATAAATCTCCCTCTCTCTCTTTTAAATAAGGTAGGTACACACATAATGGTTCTCTTTCATCAGATAAGGTACACATAGAGCAATTGTTCTTGTACTTGCAGACTGCAATACAGCAATGTAGCAGACAGTGTAGGTTGGTATACGTATAAACCAAACCATACCTACTATCAACCATCAGTGTAACACGTATCACTCACAGAAGACATTTTCTTCAGTATAGGTGCAGCTTTACTTACATATAAAATTAAAGTTTATGTCCATCATAAATACAAAATAAACACACTTTTGATTAACTTAGTTCTGGTCAGTTTTGTGGTCAGCTCTCTAATTTCTAGACCAGTTTTAAAAGTTTGCAAGAACACAGCAGTCCTTACACTTGTTGACTTGGTAATCTGGCTCAGGCCAAAGCTTATCGTGCAATCCCTAGAAGCATCCACAAAGGGGTTCATGGTACTGTTGGGAAAAACACACTCGATACCTCTACAGGTTTACCTGGTCAAAGTCCAACAAGAATGTCTATTCTTCTCCTCAAAATTCGCTTCATGACTACAGGCAAGTGCCTCTGATCAGTGTGGCTACAAGCTCTCCTTTGAACAGAAGCTCTTTCAGGTGACTCATATTTGGAATAAACTATCATAGGATTTCACTACCATACTATATTAACTCTGCAAGCTACCACCTATATATATATATAATATAACTACATATATATATATATATATATATATATATATATATATATATATATAGTTCCCCTTTAGAAGGTCGAATGGCTGAAATCTCAAAATTCATATGGCCGAAGCCATATTTTCGAATTTGAGAAGATCGACCTTCTGAAAGGGAACCAAAAACAAACCAACAAAACACAAAACAATGTTTCTGCAGGGGGGCAAGCCCCCTGCACCCCCCACACCCCCACTACTTATTTATTCTAACTCTGAGATTGCACTACAGCTCAGAAAGGGAAATCTTCCAGTCTGAGCTGTATGCCGATCCCCATTCAGAAGGTTGAGCTTCTGAAATTTCGAGCATATGATGTTGACCATATGAATTTCGAGATTTCAGCCATTCAACCTTCTAAAGGGGAACCGTTAATATATATATATATATATATATATATATATATATATATATATATATATATATAGTTCTCCTTTAGAAGGTCGAATGACTGAAATCCAAAATTCATATGGTCGAGACCATATGCTCGAAATTTCAGAAGCTATGAAGCTATATATATGGTTCCCCTTTAGAAGATCGAATGGCTGAAATCTTGAAATTCATATGGTCGAGACCATATGCTCAAAATTTCAGAAGCTCAACCTTCTGAATGAGGATCGGCATACGGCGCGGACCAGGAGATTTCCCTTTTTGTGCTGTAGTGCGATCTCGGAGTTAGAATAAATAAGTAGCGGGGGTGTGGTGGGTGCAGGGGGGCTTGCCCCCCTGCAGTAATATTGCTTTGTGTTTTGTTGGTTTGTTTTTGGTTCCCTTTCAGAAGTTCGATCTTCTGAAATTCAAGCATATGGCTTCGGCCATATGAATTTCGAGATTTCAGCCATTCGACCTTGTAAAGGGGAACCAGATAAACATATATACATATAGATAGATAGCTATACACTAAATTTAATGGAAATATCCCAAAGTCTATGATGCTAATGTCAACAACAAAAACTAAAAAAACAAGTTGACACATCACCTTGGTTTTACTACCACATTTTCTCTAAGTTTACACAAATATTTGGCTTCCACCATAATCAATATACTCTTTTTAGCATTAGCAGTCAAGCCTGCCTGCCGTATAGATTCTAACAAAGCCTACAGATTTCAAAAGTAAAACTCCTAGTCCTCTGAATGGATGACCTCTGCATCTAGGTATATAGCTTGTTATTGTGAATGTGACATCAGTATTTCATCTATCATTCTCTGAAAGGTGTTTGCAGATCAATGTAGGCTAAATGGCAATACACCGTAATAAAATAAAGCTGTCTTTTCTTTAGCAGAATGAGTAGGCTGTACCTGCCAATAATTCTCTTTATCAAGTCTAATGTTGTTAAGTGCTTTGCTTTTTCTAGGACATGAAAGCGCTATCAAACTTTGAAATGCTTTTCAGTTTCTTTTGCCCTTGTGATCAAACCACATTAGCTGTGGGTAAATCCTGCATTACCCACACCCAGTCTGGATTATTGCTAAAATAAAGCATTCTTTTAAATATTATTTGATTTAAGAGACCCTAGAAAAAAATCCTTCCATTAAAGTGTAATCAATTAAATAACATGCAAGGGCTTTATTTTACAAAGAAGTAGATTACCAAGCATTATAACTTAAAAGAAAGGTCCTTTCTTCAGACTTTAAAATTAAATCATATATTTAATTTTTCGTGTGCCAATTACAGGAATATAGATTTAAGAGCACTGTGTACACTATATAAACATGCTGCCTTTGTAATACTTAATTTTAGTCTCCTGTCTGTATTGTCTTAATTTTTACAAAACGTAAAAGAAAAAGTCATGGACATTTAGAATTGCCATTTAGCTGAAACACCTGATATCCTTAAAGGCTGTTGTTGTTGTTGTGATAATTTGCCTCTGATACAAGAGCTTTAAAGTATCACACGGTGGAAAGTCTAGCTTTGCTAGATTTTTCTTTTTGTGTTTTTAACCAATTGGTTTTCCTGTGTGACCTTTTTACTCATTGTTTTAATGTTTACAAAACCACTAAATGCACAAAGAAACCAGTACAAAAAACATGTTATTCAGTATACTGACACAAATAAACTGTAAATGATTCTAGTCTAGGAAATGCACAGAACAGTTTAACTTAATAGGCTGACTTTCACTCTTTAAAAAAGTCACTGAATGTGTAGTGCTCATTTGAAAGGCTTAACCTAATTCAGTGTTGCTTTATAATCAAGAGCAGATTCTGTGGTTGACTGGTATTTTCATTCAATTCTAATCAGGTCTGATAGGCTTTTGAAACTCAGGAAATAGAGTATTATTGTGCTGTAAAGTCAGCAGTCTGCATTTTAACAGTGAGATATGAACATGGATTGCATATGCAGAAGTTAACTCATGGACACATAATGAATGAAGGCTGACTGCCATACCAAATGAAATATTATATCGCTTAGAAATCTTAATATGCAGTGAATACATTCAGTAAGATGAATATTATGAGCACATCCTTAGCTCTACAACACAAATCTATATGCTATTTTTCTATTTTCTGTAATGTAATAACTTTATTTTTTTCATAGATGTGTTGCAGTGATGCATAGCAATTCATAAAAATCACAAAATAAGTATGCAAATAATAAGGCCTGACAAGAATAGCTAGGTTGTCAAGGAAGCCTATTAGTAAAGAAAAAAGTAAACAGAGAAATAATATTCCATACCTGATTACAAATGTGATACCACATTTGTTTCTAGGTCTGTTGTCTCGCTAGAAGTAATATTTAAAAAGTTTCACTGATTTCTTATAGTTGCGAATTTTAACACTCTCTTTATGTTGTTACCATCTTCTTCTATCCATCATGGATGTTTGTAAATCAAAACTCAATTTTATTATCTTTCTTGTGCCAGGATAGTTTTTAGAACTACTTTATCAAATCGATCTTGCTTTAACAAACCTGTGTTATTACCATATTATACTTGGAGAGTACACGGACTATGTATGATGTAATGGTAATGTTTTTTTTCTTCTTTTCAGAAATCCTTGGTTCTATGGTTAACTAACTTAATTTTTTAATCATTGTTTAATGTAATCCTTCATCTGATAGCTAAATGAAATAGTAAAATTATTCAGTTTAGGCAACATTTTCTCATGATTTACAACACGTGTAAATGTGTACAAATCCATATATCTTATTAATCTATAACTGTATATGTAAATACATGGTGTAGTCTCGGAGTTGGTATATATAATAAGCAGGGTGTGTGAGGGCACAACACCCCCCATGTGTGAGGTGCAGAGGGGGTCAAGTTGTTTCCATTTTTTTTGGCATTCAGTGTTGTACCATCAGTATTACCAGCTCACTGTTTAGCTGTTTAACATTCTGGCCACTGGACAATCCGATTAGGCCAGACTGGGATTCATATACACGCGTGCACACACACACCCACACAAACACACACACACACACACACACACACACACACACACACACACACACACACACACACACACACACGCACTTATATAACATATATATATATATATATATATATATATAGAGAGAGAGAGAGAGAGAGAAAGACACAGAGACAGAGAAATAGATAGATAGTACATACATAGATTGATGACTACAGATATACTCTTTCCCAGTGACAGACATATGACCTGTCCTGTCATCACTGTGAAAACTGCAAACTATTGAAAACCCATTGCAAGCAGACTTAACTGCACAAAGTAACCATCAATATACTGAAAAATCATTTTACAGTCTTACTTAAATGCCATAATTCCACAGTCATATAAGCCTTGGACGCTAAGCAGCTTTGTAAACTGTGATTTTTCCCAAAAGCACAGTTTACTTCAAGTATGATTTAAGTACTTGGCAATGAAATGTCTTATTAGAGAATGTTTCAATGCCTAGAATTTGACATACAAGCTTGCAGTAATCAATAATTTGACTTGTATATTTCTGTATGTATCCATCTATCTGTCTATCTCTACACACACACAGGGGGAGATATGCATGATTATCCAAAAAACAAAAAATCCATTCAGAAGCAGGGAAGAAGTGTGGCTGAATTCTCTTCACAAGTCGGGATTGGGCCGCGGAGCTGGGAGACAAAAATATTAACTACATGTCAGTGATGCTGCCCCAGTCATTGTACCTTTATGTGTCAGTTCAACTGTATTCATTGCTATAATGCTCTAGACATTATTATTATCATACTCCAAAGAAAGGGGAGGAGAGCTGGGCGCAGCATTAATTACAATAATCTGTTTCCATTTATTTTTATAGTTTCTCAATGATGCTTTTTATGTATAGGGATATTGACAGTTAATCATAAACAGCAATAAATCTAGTCAATGTTCAGTTGTGCTTAGTTTGAGCCCCAGTGGGTGAAAGGAGTCTTATTTACTTTTCAGTTATTTAAAACAAGATGTGCAACCAGTGTATGAAACTGCATTGTCTAATGGATGTAGACAGTCAAAAAAATAAATTATGGTGATATCATACTAACTTCATTTTACAAAATTATTATCACTTTTAGGCAATATGTGATGAAAGTGAATAAGACACTCATCCGTCCTATCAAAATATTTGCTTCTGTGAATGGCTATTACCGATAGCATTAGCTCTAATAATGAAATCTAGCTCAAGAAGGGGAAAATCTCTACTTTTAACAGATGGCTTCTTATTCTAATTCTCTTCGACCACTTGTTGTTGCATGAGTGACTTAAATACCAGACACTGTTCCACAAAAGAGCTAAATTTTGAAATGTATCACTTTCATCACCTGCATTGGAGTGATTGAGTTGAAAATACTGACGGCAGCCAATGGGATTTGCATCATTTTCCTGTGTTGACTTTCCTTCCAGCATATCTGCAGCATAGAAAAACAACTCATGTCTAGGCATGATGGATGGAATTACCTTTGCTCAGGACATAATGAAATGCTAGAAGAAGGACTTCTCATGCAGACCTGCCTGAACAAAATATCAGGCATACAACTTCCAGTACTCATGTCAGCTCAGGTCTATATTAGATGAACGGATGATCAAAATGTCGAATACAACATGCTCGACACACTTTGATCGAACGTTCATCTAATCGAACCCTTAAAATAATGAAAACCAGAGTTCCAAAAATTTTTGTTTGTCCCACACCTTCGCTACACTAACATGTAACACACATACATACATACAACTAATACATATAAACCCATACATTGTCACATCATTCAACAACTTTCAAACCTAAACACACTCTTCTACTTTTAAAAGAAAGTGGGGGGGGGGGCTTCGCCCCACCCCCCCGGATGTGGGGGGCATGCCCCCTAACTATATATATACCAACTCCAAGATCGCTTTACATTGGGGAAAGGGCAATTACCTGGTAATCGCAACATGCACAAAGTATGAAATTCACTTACCTAGCCATTCCAGACAGTGTAGCACCCTTACGTCACAAGCAACACTCACCACCATGGCCAACTAAAACTTTTCGGAACTCCAGTTTTCGTCTTTTTCAGTGTTCAGTTAGATGAACGATCGATCAAAGTGTGTCAAGCATGTTGTACTTGACATTTTGATCAATCGTTCATCTAATAGCAACCCATCAGCTCTGCACGAGAAGTCATGATGCAACCTGCCAGTGTGTACTCTGGATCAATATCCGAGCTAACAGTGTGCTAATAGTAGCTGCTTCCATGGAAGGCAAATAGAATTTGAGAATGCAACAATTATGACAACAATATTTTAGAACAAGGCCAACAGCATAGCTTGCCAGGGCATCCTAAATGTCACTGTTTCTAGGTTTCAACCTTCCTTCTTTTTCAGCCTTTAATTCTATTTTTTTCCACCTTTTGGTCCCCCTCTTACCACCCCACTAACAATCCTAACTTCTTTTTTTCCCTTTAGTGTTCCCATTCCATGAATCCCTGCAAGCTACTACCTTTCTCATTTTTTCCTACTCTGATCTTCAATATATCTTTCCTACCCTACTTGGCCCTCTATATAACTACTCTTTAACTATCTCTAATGCTTGTTATCTCATCTTCCTTCTTCAAATTCCTAATTCTGGCCTACATCCTCTTCTGCTTGCCTTTCAGGTTGATGTCTTCTACTCATGTTCCTCATGTGTGCATCCTATTTAATTTTATTGGAGCAACACAATGATTCAGTGGTAAGATTCCTGTCTTACATGTCCAGGGCTTAGAGTTCAGTCCTGATTTCTTGTAATTGCTTGGCATTTGCATGTTCTCCTAATTAATATCTTTATGGGTTTTCTCTTAGTACTATAGTTTCCTCCCACATTTCAAAAGCATGCTGGTTGACTGATTACTCTAAATTGTCCATGCATATATTGTGTTTGTTCTTACCTAGGTAACGTGGGTCATAGCTGAAAGGGTCTATAAACCAGCTCACTCAACTGGTTAACAATGTTAATTATACTACCCATTCCTAAGCCTTTTCTGTGTTTTTATACTTCCTGTATCCTCACGTCTGGAATAATTTGTAATCCTTATCATGTCGCTTTTCTAATGATTGATATTTGACCACACTGCATGCTCTGCACTGTTCTGAGTGGAATGTGTATAGTGAATTTCCAAACCTGTCTGCAGACAACTGTATTACTCTGAGTTGTCCCGGTCCCCTTCAATAAACACATCACACCAAAGAACATTTGACAACCTTTATTAAACTTCCATAACATAGCTTTGTACACCAAATTCATTAATTATGACAAACCATAATATAGTTGATTCTAAACACAACATCCTTGTAATATTAATCAGGGGAGCGTACCTATTCACCCTGCCCAGTAAGCAGTATCCATACCTCTGCTCGCTTACTCTAGCTATGAAGAACCATCCTTGTAATGTTAATTAGAGCAACATACCTACTCACCCTGCCCAATAAGCAGGGTCCATACCTCCGCTCACTTACTTTACTTATGAAGCAGCATCCCATCTCACTTCATACACCATTCGTTGAATTATCATCCACCAGATAAGCAGCATCCTTACCTCAGCTTGCTTATCTATTCAACAAGCTTCCTCCAACTGCTCATTTCCTTTCCCCAGATCCTTGAAATGAACATCCAGACACCAGAGGGGAAACAGAAAAGGGCAAGCCTATCCCTATTCTCCTCCTACCCCACTGATAAAATAATCTCAACCCACCACAAAAAAGAGGGAGGGTGGGTGGATAGCAAGTTCATGCCAAAATGTGATTGCTTACCCAGCTACACTTGTCTAAAACCCCTTAAGCCTTCCCCCATCCTTATCTCAGTTCCTCCCAACCATCCCTGCCTCCACTTAACCCTTTCACCTCCCCAACCCACTTAACTCCCACTGATATCAACCTAACCCCCCATGAAGATGTCCCAGGGCAACTTGGTTTGTTGCCAAACTTCATTTGTCCCGGTCCCCTTCAGTAAACACATCACACCAAAGGACATTTGACAACCTTTATTAAACTTCCATAACATAGCTTTGTACACCAAATTCATTAATTATGACAAACCATAATATAGTTGATTCTAAACACAACATCCTTGTAATATTAATCAGGGGAGCATACCTATTCACCCTGCCCAGTAAGCAGTATCCATACCTCTGCTCACTTACTCTAGCTATGAAGAACCATCCTTGTAATGTTAATTAGGGTAACATACCTACTCACCCTGCCCAATAAGCAGGGTCCATACCTCTGCTCACTTACTTTACTTATGAAGCAGCATCCCATCTCACTTCATACACCATTCGTTGAATTATCATCCACCAGATAAGCAGCATCCTTACCTCAGCTTGCTTATATATTCAACAAGCTTCTTCCAACTGCTCATTTCCTTTCCCCAGATCCTTGAAATGAACATCCAGACACCAGAGGGGAAACAGAAAAGGGCAAGCCTATCCCTATTCTCCTCCTACCCCACTGATAAAATAATCTCAACCCACCACAAAAAAGAGGGAGGGCGGGTGGATAGCAAGTTCATGCCAAAATGTGATTGCTTACCCAGCTACACTTGTCTAAAACCCCTTAAGCCTTCCCCCATCCTTATCTCAGTTCCTCCCAACCATCCCTGCCTCCACTTAACCCTTTCACCTCCCCAACCCACTTAACTCCCACTGATATCAACCTAACCCCCCATGAAGATGTCCCAGGGCAACTTGGTTTGTTGCCAAACTTCATTTGTCCCGGTCCCCTTCAGTAAACACATCACACCAAAGGACATTTGACAACCTTTATTAAACTTCCAAACATAGCTTTGTACACCAAACTCATTAATTATGACTAACCATAATATAGTTGATTCTAAACACAGCATAACATCCTTGTAATATTAATCAGGGCAGTGTACCTACTCACTCTGCCCAGTAAGCAGCTTCCATACCTCTGCTTGCATACTCTACTTATGAAGCACCATCCTTGTAATGTTAATCAGGGCAGTGTACCTACTCACCCTGCCCAATAAGCAGAGTCCATACCTCTGCTCACTTACTTTACTTATGAAGCAGCATCCCATCTCACTTCATACATCATTCATTGAATTACCATCCACCAGATAAGCAGCATCCTTACCTCAGCTTGCTTATCTAGTCGACAAGCTTTCTCCAACTGCTCATTTCCTTTCCCCAGATCCTTGAAATGAACATCCAGACAACAGAGAGGGAACAGAAGAGGGCAAGCCTATCCCTCTTCTCCCCCAACCAGCCTGACCAGGCTGTAGCCCTACCTTCTACCCAAAATTGTTCAACCCACTACCTCCCATAAAGGGAAGGGTTAAGCCAAACATCATTCGGTGTACCATCATCTGTAAAGCACCTTTGTATCCCGTCATAAACCCAAATTGACATACCATCACTGAAACATGAACTAATGAAACTAAATAAAGTAGGATTACCAGTGACCCCACTGTACGACCGGAACATCCACACCAAGAGAATACCTACCCTTTTAGACCGCTTCCTTCAAAGTGCTAATCATTGCTCAACCTGAACGGAATGACCACCTATAGCTACGACAAAAAACACTGACTATAACCCCTTGAACAAAAAATCGACACCCAGTAAAAGACAATTGGTTTCAAGTCTCAAACCCAGGATCCTGTCAACTATAGCATATCACCTTAGCCTACCAAACTACCCAGTTCTGGATGTGCAGCAACCCGATTACTGTAGAGAATAGTCTACCTGCAAAAGTTTAATGACCTAACATTAAGTGCCAGAAAACCAGCACCCCTTAACCTAGTTCGTGAAAACTTGCCTATTCCCAGCAATGAAGCACTCAACGTGCCCAGCCATAAACACCCCCACTTCACTCATTACCAAATGACAATCTGAACTAAGACCCCAAGCCACCCCCTCAGAACTTCAACCCCCCCCCCCGCTCGCTTCCTCCTAGCAACCATCCTAGCTAAATCACTGAAACTACTAACCATCCTTAACCACCGCTTCTCCCTGTCCTTTCCCCTCGAAGGCTCTCTTCTCTTATGTTACCTATACCTCTAGTAAGGCATTAAAACCTGACCTATGGCAGCCATATCCTGCAACCAAACTGCCTTTAAACCTTGTAAACAATGCACCCAATTTCTAAAATTAACCCAACACAGCCACCTACCTACCATACTTCCTAAAACACTACTTACAAAAATTCACCTAAACTACATGTGAAATGATCCTTGTGCTACTCTGTAAAACCTTAACCTGGTATGTGACATTGCCACTATCTACTCAAAGGACAACTTTGTCACCCCAAAGATACCACCCATTAGGAACAACTCCAGCATCCTATCAAACATGTCACTAGCCCTTCCCCAAACTACAGTTTAACAACTAGATGAGTAACTATAATCACCCCAAAAGCGATAAAGCTTTAGCCTAAAAAGTTCCTGTGCTCCTGTGAATGCTGTGACTCTACTCCTCCTGTGGGATCCCCACACTCTCCATAAACTGTCCCCACTGTTTTACCCTGGCCCCCCATCTACTTCTTCCCTACATCCCCCCATAAAACTGCAATACACTGCTCCCACACTACTTGAACACAGTGCTCTAACATGCCTTAATAATATGATTACTCAGACCCACATTGTGCCCCATTCCAGAGGCAAGGACATCCTTCCTATAAAAAGGCATCACCTTTCAGATCCACTTTCAGGCCACTGCATGATGCCTTCTGCACTTCAGCAATCTGCAACGAAAAGAAAAACAATAAATTCCATGTACACACCTACCAAGAATTACTTAAATGGAGGCACTGACAAGAACCCCATGTCATCACCATCAAGCATTTGCCAAAACTCTGTACCAAAGTATGGGACCAACCCCCCCCTTTTTTTAAATTGTTAGACTCATATCCCCTTGGACAAGAGTGATAGGTGCTACCTGTTGAAACAAGAGCATCACCCCAGAGCCAGTAGTCTAATAACTTCTTATGATCCTAAGATTGTTGTGACACACCCCCACCTACCTGAACCCCATCCACAGTGATGTATGAGCACTAAATAAAATAAATTACGTGTAACCTCATCAAGCCCACTGCAGGAACCCAAACTCTTACCTATGGCCAAATATTGCTCCCTTTACTATTGAAAGCAAACACCCAAAACAAGAACAACTTTCCAACATTGATCTAACATACTGAAATAGTTAGTAAAACAGATATTAAAACTCAAATGCCTGTCCTTCTCTGGCTAGCAATATAAATCCCCTACCAAAATCAACTTAGAAATCCACTTACTTCAGCCCATAACTGTTGCCCACTTGAGCTTCCCATGTGTAATGTCCTCACTCACCACTGCTTCCATCATCTGCGAACTCAATGTATAGCACCAGAACTGGTAATCATGACACCACCATCGACAAAGAAAAGGACAAAAGTAAATCCACTAAAATGGAAAGAGGTGGGTTCATCTGATACCCACCTATTCCAAATTATAGCAGCAGCATTCCAAAACCCCCATCTGCAAGAGAGAAAAAGGTACATATAAATCATGTAAAATACATAACACACATTCAAAGACATCTTCAAAGACAGCCTATCCCTACCCTGCCCCACTATGGCTGAGTTACAGCAGGCATGCACCATAAACAACAGCATTGTGAAAGCCTGCAAAACCATGAGATGCCCTCTGAAAATATCGCGATCGCAGTCCCACTATATGAGGGCATGAAACACCAGCCGGTCACCACCGATGTCCCTCCATGCTGGATAACACCCCCAACTCACCCCACATGCCACAGCAACAACAGCAAATGTCAAAAGACATGGTGTGCCCATCCTTCAACCTTACTTCCAAACCTTCCCCTTTGGCAGTTAGCTTTACCCGTGCCTGAGTGAGAGCACAGTCTGCAGCATACCACTCACGTGTACCTCATTATGAGGAATGTACCTCATTTGGGTTCTTAAATTCTTAATGTTCCTCAAGGTTCCACATTGAAAGGGCCTGCGACACATCGGTGTTAGAAATTTTAAACTGCTATCCATGGTAAATAGAACTGAATCATTTCAATTTATTAACAGATCTTATCCATACTTAAAAGGTTGATAGAATAAAAGATTTTATGTTTCCATACATTTACTGAAGGGTATGAAGTCTAAACTTCAAACACCTGTCATTATTTAGTGAATTCAGTCCTTACTGACATGCCAAATAAATCCAGAAGACCACACATTTTATGAGGAACAGACCAAAGATGTAAGGCAAAAATCTGGATATTATGTGCAAATCTGGGCAGTTGAGAGGTATGATGATGAGTTTGTCTAATAAAGCTATGACTGTAAACTTATAGCTTTCTTGAATTGAGCTCTTCTTTTCTGCAAGTACTTTTCTACGTACTTGTCTATGGTAAGGACCAAATGATTGCCCTTTTTAAATATGATACAACACCTGTTTAAAAACATTGCTGTTTTATAAAGATTCCACATTAGTAATATAAATTCCATAGGAAAAATCAGAGGTAGTAATTTTTCATAGGTTCATAGGTTCATACTAGGCTATCTGCCCTAGGGCATTTATAAGCCTAGCCAGAGTGTGTTTGGCTTTCGCCACCCATTTTAAATTAATTTTGCTATGCCCTTTTTCGAGGTTAGTATACTGTACCTCTGTCTAACAGTGACACAGAAGTGATACCCGGGGTAAACCTACTATCTCCCATCCACTCATCAAGATTCCTCTTGAAGAGAGTCAATGAGGGACTCTGCCTAACCTGGACTGGGATTTTATTCCAGAGTGAAGGGAGCCTCTGGATTATGAATCTGTCCCTCCAGCATGTCCTATTTATTTCAGTGCTGAGGTTCAAGTCTCTTGAGCGCGTAGCTCGATGGGATTTGGATTTTCTGTGGTGCAGCATGTCCATTAATTCTGCGTTGGACATGGCTTTATACATCAGGCACAGATCGCCTCTGAGCAGGTGGTATGCCACTGAGTAGAGCTGGAGTTTCTTTAACCGGGCAGCATATGGCATCTGTTTGAGCCCTTTGATGCTCTTGGTGAGGTACCTTTGGGGTCTTTCCAGTTGCTGCAGGTGTCTGGTAAGGTACATCCCAAAAGGGGCATTGTACTCAATTATGGGCCTGATGAGGGATGAGTAAAGATGCACGATGACCTCCCCTGATCTAGATGTGAATCCCTTCATGATTAGGTGGGCTATATAAAATGTTTTTCTAACCACTTTGCCCACGTGGTTGTCAAATGAGAGATTGCTATCAACTTGGGTCCCCAGGTCCCTAATTACTTCTTCTGTACTTAATGGATTACCACCAATGTGGTAATTTGTGGGCACTTTGTTTTTGCCAAAGGGGATGACTATACACTTTTTGGTATTTAGCTTGAGGCCATGGCTCTGGCACCAGTTGTCTGTTTCTATGAGGCCCTTTTGTAGGATGCTTGTGTCGGCTGGAGAGTCTATTATGGCACCCAGTTTGCAGTCATCTGCGAACTTGTTCAGCCACAGTCCTTCCGTGTTCGCCTGTACCTCCAAGAAATATATACCGAACAAGAGAGGTCCCAGGACTGACCCTTGTGGGATGCCACTTGTAACTGATTTGGAGTCTGACATGGCTCCAGCAATTCTAACCATGTGGGTTCTGTCCTTGAGCCAGTTTGCAACCCATTTAGTGACATAGGGGTTTATATTTAAGCTGGTGAGCTTATCTATAATGCCCGAGTGGGGTATTGTATCGAAAGCTTTTGCGAGGTCCAGGTAGGCTGTGTGGACCACCTTCCCCTCGTCAATGGCCTTGGTGACTGTTTCAAAGAAATCGACCAGGTTTAAGAGGCAGGATCTGCCCTTAACAAAGCCGAACTGGGTAGGATCCAGTGTCTGTAGGTCCCCAATATCTTTATTTATGAGGTCCATGATGATCCTTTCCATAGCTTTGCAGACCAAGCTAGTCAAGCTTATGGGGTGATAGTTTCCAGGATCCATTGGGGCACCATCTTTGTGGAGAGGGACCACTGTTGCTGTATGCCACTCTTTGGGTACATATCCTGTAGTAAGGCTGAGATTGAACAGTAGTTTTATGTTTGGGTTTAGTTCTTCTTGGAGTTCATGTAGGATGCAGCCCGAGACACCGTCTGGTCCCATTGATGCTGTGTTTTTTGCTTTGGAGAGGGCGGCTCTTACCTGAGCATCTGAGATGTCAGGGGGGCAGCACTCTGCTGGGATAGATATTTGCCCTTTTGGTGGGGAAGGGGGGGAGAAGTTTGCGCTGAACCTGTCAGCTAGGATGTTGGCAATGTCTGTGCATTCGGTGTATTTTTTGTCATTTTGGACTAATTCTGAGCATATCTGGGAATTCCCACCCAGGTTCCTAACATAACTAAAGAAAGCCTTGTGATTATCCTTAGTGTCCTGTGCAATTTTTCTCTCGAAGCTGGCCTTAGACGATTTTATGAACGCCCGTAGTTTTTTGCTAATACTAATCAGAGATGTCTTCCCTTTTTGGGATTTTGCTCTATCATGTAGTAGCTTCCTCTTTCTATTGTATAGTTTGTTTATGGCTGGGGTCCACCAGACAGGATGCCTAACTTTGGAGGATTGGGTCTTGGTTTCATTTGTGATTGCATGATCCGTGCATTCCTGAAGGTGTTAATAGAATGTGTTTATAAAGGATTCTGTGGTCTGGGCCATATTTTCCACAGGCCTGGGGGCTTTGAAGGATTCCACCTCGGTTTTGAGGAGTGTGAAATTTGCTTTAGAGAAGTTTTTCACTGTGGTTTTCTGGGCAGGGGCTGGGGTCAGGATGTGAATATCTAGTGAGATTAGTTTATGGTCTGATCTTACCAGTGAGGGATACACTTCTGGTCTGGAGCATAGAGTCCCCATGTTGGTGATGATCAGGTCCAGTATGTTTTCCCCTCTTGTGAGAGTGGCAACAAGTTGTTCCATAGCATTTGAGTTTATAAATTCTAGGAACCTTTGGGCTAGGGTGTTGGAGCTAGAGTAATACTCCCAGTCTATGTTAGGGTAGTTGAAGTCACCCAATATAATGGTGTTTGGAGAGTCCTTCATATTTTCCAGTGTTCTCAGGAAGGCCGAGTGGGGTTCCTGGGTTTGGGAGGGTGGTCTGTAGCAGGCTATAAACTGGAAGACAGTTTTACCCAATGTTAGTTGCACATGGATAGTCTCTGATGCTTCGTGCTGTGCCACCAACCTGGAGTGGGTATCTTTGACGAATATTGATACCCCCTCTCCTTTTGTGGTTCAGTCCAAGTTTTGGGGCTGAAAAACATGGTATGAGGTATAATCTGGTAGTGCTGCGGTGCTCTCGGAAGCCTTGAACCAGGTTTCTGTTACTGCACAGATATCGATGTTCTCCATGCTAAGGAGAGTTTCGAGTGCGTGCATCTTGAGGTTTAGACTTCCGGCCTTGAGTAGCATTTCTCTTAGTTTCTTATCCCTTGTGATACCTATGGAGGTGGGTTTGTCTTTTGAGCCTTGCTTAAAAAAGGCACTATGGGGGTGGCAAGAGCCTTTGCCAATATTCGAAAGCCCAGGGGTGACAGGTGCAAGCCATCCCTAGTGAAGCATCGTGGCTTGTCGAGCATGTCATCCCAGGCAGACAGGCATTGTATCCCTTTTGAATGACACCAATACTTAAGCCAATTGTTGAAATCGATTATCTTATCTTCATATTGTGGCATCATTCTTGGTGAGGGTAAGATGCCACTCAAGGTCAGGGTCATACCGGCCTGGGCTACATACTCAGAGAGCTCCTCTATGTCTCTTTTCATGTAGTCCAGGGAGGTACGTCTCAGGTCATTCACACCAGCATGGACAATGACTGAGTCATATTTGTACTTGCCTTGGAGTGACCTGAGTGCATGTGTTATGTGGCGGATCCTAGCGCCCAACAGGCAGCTCACCGTGACCTTCTCCTTCTTCAGCCTGGTGAGCGGGACGTCAGTGTGCCTGATGATAGAGTCACCTATTACAAGTGTATCAGGTGTGTTGTTTAGCCTTAAGGGCTGTGACTGTTTGGCACACTGGCTTTGTGAGCTATGTGTTGCACGTGTTTTGTTTTGGGGTAGCGGTTGCTTGGGTGTCTGCTTTGGAGGTCTCCGCTGCTTAGGCAGATTTTTATTTAGAGCCTCCGAGTATGTTTTTGTGTGTTTATGTGTTTGGTTTGCTGCCGTGGTAGGTCTATGTGAGACTGGAATTGTAGTGAGTGTGGTTTCCTTCTCCTCCTGACTGGTTACACCAGTACTGAGTTGAGAGAGCTTAGCCTCCAGTTTGGCTATATGGTTGCATCTCTCGCCAAACTTCATTTATGCTCTGCTGCTTACATAGATCATAACTGAGGAGGAGAGGGTTGTCTGTGTACATGAGGCAGTTGTAAAATTGCCTCAAGATTCCCAGATTCATCAGCTGGACCAGAGAGGAGATTGACAACTGACCTTTGGACATGCTAGAATAGTATTGGGAATTCCTTTATAATTGAAAAAAGGGCCAATGGGGAACAAAGTACTCAAGGGGAGTTTGTGAGGGTGTACTGCTTTTAATTTTTTAGTGCTGACTTATATAATTGCTTTAGTGAGCAAGTGCCAGGCTTTAGAGTGGGAATAGGGTGTTTATTATGAGAACTAGATCAGTTCTAAGGGAAAAAGTGAAGAGCAGACTTTGTGGAGCCGAGAATGGTTTAAACCCAATTAAACGGCGCTGACCGATGCTGTGCTATGCGCAAAATCGTGCAAAGCCGCGCTATAATTTTATAATTTATATATTTATAAAAGCATAGAAGTAATAAATGGTTGTTTCATGAGGGAACATTAGCACCCTCAATTGTTCCCCATGTTATGCACGTAAGTACTGCACACATTAATCTTGCATCTTGATAACTGTTATTCACTGCAAATTATTTAGGTGGCTATTGCTGTGTCCAGTGAAACCTATGTAATAAATACAAACTTTCCAAAGACTGTTTCTTAAACACCACATCTCAGTTTTGTTTTACCTCATAGCAGAAAGTTTAGTGTTTGTGATCCAGTTATAATTTGCCAGATTAACAAAGCATCAAACAGTTGAGTCAATGCAGGTGAAACTGCAGACTCATGTTCATCATTTCTAACAACACTGCAGCCTCTCTTGAGCCAAAAATGGTTGTAGTTATGTACAATGAAAGGCACAGGTCTTCCAATTATGTAGAGCTTCTGCGATCTCTACCGCACAACTTCTTCAATGCATTCCTTCCAAGGGTAACACCACAATCTGCAGAATGTCCAAAGAGGAAAAGCATGCTGGCAGCAACACCTGCCGAATTGAATGAACAATAACTTTTTTTTTTAATTAACTCCCAAGAAAAGCAGCACACCATACTGCCCCCCCCCCAACCATTGACCATGCTACATGCATGTACGGCCAACAGCCGTTACTCTCTTGCCTGCGAACCAAACAGAAAAAGGAAAACCTGTATGGTCTAACCACTGTTGCAAACTGAAGCAATGGAAATGACAAGGCCAAAGTACCGATATTAGGTCAGAGTCTGTACTGTGTTTGCTCCAATCTGGACCACAAAGCCAACACTAACCATACCTCCCCGCATGACTAAGGCCATCACTTACTGGCCTCACAAAGCCTGTGAACAAGCTCCTCTGAAGCTTCAACAGTCACCACTCACTGGATGAAGCTATAATGAAAACCTGTCTCATGACTGTTATCAAATTAACTTGCAGGCCATGAAATGGCACCAGCGGGTGAGCTGAAACCATGAACCAACAAAGTTCAAACCGATAACCAACAATGAGCTGCAATTCAATGATACACTCTGCAGCACCACATTCCCCCACTCAGGTCTGCTTCCAAACCCACAAGCAGCTAGGGGCACTGATAAACTCCTCACCATATCAAGTTATTTTAAATATTTTCCTGTGAGCTTCCAGAAACAAAAACTCAGTGCAGTCGCACACGCAGTGAGCGACATTAAGCTAGAAACCCATGAAACCCTGGAACTTAGGCTACCAAACTCCTTATCTAACCCCCTCCCCCCCCCCAGGTCATCATTACAGCACTTCATTTACCATAGTTCATCTTCTTGGGCAGATTGTAAATGCCCTACACTCTAAAATGTAAAATGTTCATTGCAGTAAACCTGTACAGAATGCATAATGCTCTCTGCCCTCTGAAACTGTGCAAGCAGTGAGCATTGCAACATCATCGCACTAAAGCCTAGCAGCAGTCCCCCTTCCAGTTGTTAGCATGTCCTTTCACACACATAGGAAGCACTCATCTTCCATGAAACGGGGACCTGGAAAACACACCACAATATGGAAAATGTAGTAGGGAGCTACCGGGACATCCAATCTAACCAGTAGACCAAAAACCAAAACCGAGCTCTTATCAACAAATACAGGAACCTTAACAATGCGATGAGGAAACCATGGGGCAGCCGATCAACAACATTTTTCACAGACATGAGTAAAACCCTGAAACAATCCTACCCGATATGTAACAACCCCTGTCCACCACAACCACTTGCAACCATGCCGCACTAGAAAAAAAAAAAGAAAATAAATTTATATACCTAATTGACAGAAATATCCACAGACCACCAGCCACCAACCCGCACCTAGAGGCCTACCTTTCCACCTGGAATACCTACAGGTCATCATGGGCATAACTCGCCTTAGCAAGTTCACGCCAAAATGTGATTGCTTACCCAGCTACACTTGTCTAAAACCCTTTAATCCCCATCCTTATCGCAGTTCCTTTCAACCATCCTGGTCTCCATTTAACTCTTTCACCTCCCCAACCCACTTAACTCCCACTGATATCAACCTAACCCCCCATGAAGATGTCCCGGGACAACTTGGTTTGTTGCCAAACTTCATTTATGCTCTGCTGCTTACATAGATCATAACTGAATAACAACTCTTTGCAAAGCACGCCTTGTTCATAAATAAAGTCCCACATATATATTGATTGATGCAGTAGCATATAAAGGCACCTTAGAGATTTGGTTTATTTTGCTGACCCTTTCTTGTGTGATCACAACTTATTTTTCTTCTGTCATCCCAATTATTTTCAAAGCTTGTACTGATTTACTAATTATAAATATTATACTGATTTACTTGTCCCACTAATCATGCAAGCAGGGAACATAGAACTTAATTCTGATCCACATAACCAGGGGTGGCAGTAACAGCACAGACCCCTCTCATTCCTTACATGTCAATGATCCTTCTTTGAACCTAAGAGGACTAACTATTGCACACACAAAGTTTTAATAACAAATAGGCACAGATGAAATAATGGTTCTCAAAGTACAACGTCTAAATAATTACCTTAGTAGAATCATGGCTTACCAAATGACAACATGATGTCACCAGACATTAGAAACAAATATGTGTCTATATTACAAGCAAATATGTATCTATACAGACCAGCATAAGCTGACATATTTATTTAAATTGTCTACACTTTCTAACCCGTTGTCTTGATCTTTATTGTATTCATTCAGTTTAATGAATGTGTTTTTTTGAAGGTAGGCAGGGTTGTAGTTCTAGGCATATTCACTTACTGGTTCATCTCTGCACATTGACATAGTAGTCTGTTAATAGAGTTACCTTCTTCCCATGGTTTCTGCAAATTCTTAAAGTTGGGGAAATAATTTCTATAATCGTGCTATGTTCTAAATTGGAAAAGCAACAGGATAACTGCCCTCCCAAGCAAAGTTTCTATTTCTAGTGGCATAACATACTATTTCTTATCAAGATTAAGGCATACAGCTTCTACTGTTCTGTTAGTAATGGTTTTAATTTGATACATATATCCCCCCTTTGTCTGGATGACCCCAGTGCATATATCATGCACCCTTGCAAATCTCTTTCATCGATTAGAAGATTGCACTTAAGTAAGTTTGAAGTGGCACAGAAACAGAATTGAAACTCAGCTATTTTAGCAGATAAGCTATCACATTCCATAGGCACTATAATTATTTATTTATTTAATAATTAATATCATGCTTTTTCAGAATATATATAGTATTCACGGGTATAATGGTTTAACAGTAAAACAATGATACCAGTGCTGGCACAGAATCAAGCTATATAACCATCTTTGTTCACATTTAAATTAGACCACGTCTACAGCTACCATTATTTTTCATTACCAGGATTTAATACAGATTTTTCTACAGGACTAGACTGATGCATTCTTGTGGCATAATGCACAACAAAGCTTTCAGCATACATGGGGATATTTATGGAAATAGGATTTTTATGCATGTGCCCATATTTTATTACTAACCCTCCTGACTCACATTAGTAATGCATGGTAGCTCTAACCCTAATGCTTCTACTAATCCTAACTCTAAACCTTAGCTTAGAAAAACTCTTTCCATAAAACTATTAACATCTGACAAATTTGAGCTGAATGATTTAGGAAAGAAATTTGTTTTCCTTTTTTATTTTTTGGTGCTCAGGTAATTTTCTTGTCAGTGAAATGAATGTCCAGCCATGTTGTGGTCAATCTTTTGTGTGTAGAGCATGTAACATGTTATTCAATAATGAAATAATCATATATATATATATATATATATATATATATCTTTACATTAAGTGCTGTTGAAAAGTTTTTTCAAAAGTCTTTTTCCTTTTCCCATGAGGAATGTTTTGCCTTGCAAGCACCTGATCAGTCACGATGACCCTCCTGAGGATGTAGTTCTCAGATTAGTCTCAGATCAATTGAATACAATAGATGTATGTATTCTAATGCCTCTCTTCTCTTCTCTTTCTCAGCCAGCGCAGCACTCAGAGATAGATGCGCAAAACTATCTCTGGTGGAAGCAGGAAAGAGTTTATTATTTTACTTTTACTTTGAACTTGTGAGCCATTGCATGCTCTAAGGGTAATGCTGCAGTTCTGATCTCTGATTTCTGCAGCTGCTCAGCTATAAAGCAATAATATGCTTTTATTATTCTATTATTATAGTAGGTAAGAATGAATTAACTACTACATATTTCACTTTTCATTCTTATTATGGATTTATGGGATTAAGTACATTTATAGCTACATTAATCTCTATATATTTGATACCACACTTCTATGTTATAATATATGTTTGAAATCTTCTCACACACAGTAGCCAGCATAATTAATTTTTATAAGCACATATATAGTAATAAATTTATTAAAGCATATTTTAGATTTTTCTAAAGATCTCTCCCTGTTAATGCATTTTTTTATCTTTTTGAAACAATATTATTTCATTCCTCAGCCTTTCCCTTTTCAGCCTTTTCGGGCTTCAGCTAAGTAATCATTGGTTTTATATTTTCAGAAAAGCATCAGAAAAAAAAAAACAACGGACCAATCGGACCAATTCTTTATATGCCTTTTTTCCACAAATAAAAAAAAAAGTGTTACTACTTGACTGTGTTATCCCTGCATGAAATTTTTCTATTCTCTAATAGACAATTGCTTAGTTAAGCTGTGCAGCAGCAATTTGTGCATAGTTGCATAGTTACACTTGTTTCATGGCCAGTAATGATGTTAAAATTTGGATGCCAGTCTATAAACAGTTCATCACGTCTTCTCACTTTCACTTGTGTGGTTGTCAGCATTATTTAGGGCATGTAAGATCTTGTCTAGGGTAAGTAAAGCTTTTTATTATATGTTGACTCTCAGCAGTGGTCATACATGAAAAAGATGTCTGAAGAGGAGAAAGTGCATTTTCTTTTTTTAGCAGAATTTATTGCAACTGCATGAGGCATTTTAATGTCTGTCTTTCCCACTATCTAGTATTTATTTTACCTGAATATATCACATATCAGGTATCTAACCTGTGTTTTTTTTTCCAAGTTTGTAACTTACTCTTGTTTACTTTGTGTCCTTGTATTACTAAAAATTTTAACAATGCACCACAGTAAAATACTTCTTGTGTGGCTTTAAATCATTTAACAAGGTATGTGGGTCTGGCACGTGATCAGTTCTTTGCCTGCCCCTGGGACAACTATAACTAGGTCCTGGCTGTAACCAAATAATAAACTTCCCTCTGATTTACACACAAGAGCATTCATTTGTCTTTGTGCTTCCATACCCTGCATGGTAGGAACTACTGCTATGCTGTTACTTCTGGTTCATAGGCTCAACACAGGCTCCAGGCTCATTTTAAAAAAAAAAATTTATTTTTCATTTTTATTCTCTACTTTTGTTTGTTATCTCCCTCATTTTCTCTACTATTCACATTTCTTTTTTTGTTTATTAACCTTTCTGTGATTTTTTGGTTTATATTTACTATTATTATCAAATCCACATCTCTTTATTTTTCTGTTATTGCTTTTTTTTTTTTTTATAGTAGTCCCTTAGATGCCCTTTTTACCTGACTGTAATACAAATACTTCACTTTTTATTGGGTGTCTTTCAGTGTCGTCTAGCATACTCAAGTAAGGCTTGCAGGCTCTTGTTCAGTGATTTATTATATGCCTTGTAATAAAACTACTAACAGAGGCAATGCAACCTTTTAAAAATATTTTTTTTTTTTTTTTTTTGCCTGACCTCCTGCATCAGATTAAAAGCTGTTTTAAGAGTTTAACTATTGAAAGTTTATCTAGTTTTACTATCAAATTTATAGTTGTTACACATTTTGCAAAATATCTCACATTATCTGCTTACTGATCTAAATACTCTCTCTCTCTCTTCACTCTCTCTCTCTTTAGCACAAGTGTTATGTAACCCCTGATCCATCTAAAAAAACAAGAAAAAGGGAAAGACTTCTTACCTGAGCCTCCTTCCTGCTTCTCCTTGTTTCTCCCCCCTCCTTTCTTTTTTCCACCAGCCTTTCAGAAAGTGGAAGTGGACAACCTACACCACACTGACACAATTCAGGGGAGGTCACTTTAAGAAGAGAAGAACCATTCGGGCAGCTTTTCCTTTGCAGATTATTTTTATTGCTCATGCCACTGTGCTGACCCACAGCTTAAGGGAAATCGGCTCGAAGACCAAAATGTTAAATAAATTTGTTTTTGTCTTTCTGGTTCAGCCAAGC
Organism: Protopterus annectens; assembly: GCF_019279795.1. Classification (NCBI taxonomy): domain Eukaryota; kingdom Metazoa; phylum Chordata; order Ceratodontiformes; family Protopteridae; genus Protopterus; species Protopterus annectens. The sequence continues at coordinate 908,982,860 of NC_056732.1, forward strand.
ACTACTATCATAGAAAGCACAAGGCTATTCTCCTGGTGGAAGCAGGAAAAGAGGATGCACATGCGAACAGATTTATTAAACACATCTTTCCCTAACACAACACATTGTAAATATATTTTTTCCAGCATATATATAAATATATTTTTTTCTAAGCATGTATAGATTTTTCTAACAATATATATATATATATATATGTGTGTGTGTGTGTGTGTGTGTGTGTGTGTGTGCACGCGCGCGCATGTGTGTAGAGAGAGAGAGTGAGAGAAAGAGAGAGGGAAAGCCTCTGGAGTAATCTATACTCCACAATAAGATAAATGTAGATTAATCCAACATTCATTAGGGCAGTCCTTCAGTAAACACCACAGACCAGTTTTGCATTAGCATCTTCAGTGTGGCTCCAAAATACGATGATGGAGTTCACATTGTATAGCAAAATAAGATTATATGATAGCAATCCATTTAAATTCATAAAGAAATAAATTAAACACATTCTTAAAAATCACATTTAATGAATATATTTACAAAAGAATATATTAAAACAACAGTAGGTTCTATGCATTTAAATATATACATTTGTGTGATAAAAATTAAGCATTACAGATAGTATTCACATAACAGTTCAACACTCTCTAGATGACTTTCAAAATACAATCATAATGAAATTAAAAATACTAATTTAAAACTGTTTTATAAACTGCTCCCAAATTAATTACCAAATTTCATTAAATTTTATGTAACTTTTCATGTTTCTTTGACAGTGTTACATATCCTTCGCTTAACTATCAATACCTAAAGAAATAAAATATGCACTTGGGTGCTCTAAAGTGTGTTTATAGAATGCATTAAATTGACACTTACAGTTAATGTCACTGACATGGACTGCAATTCTTTCCTCCAACTATCTGAAGGTTCACCTAACATTAAATGCACAGCACAACAGATATGCATTTAAACTCACTGACTTATTATACAAGTAATCAATTTGCAAACAGTATTAAGTCCTGTTAGTATTAGTAGATGTCATTTGCTTGGTTTTACAGATATACTTACAATAAGTCCAATTGCTGCAAGGAGTTAAATGTTACTCGAAGTTCTAATACCTGTAAACCATCTCTGATGTTCACCAATGTTTTTCCCATCTATAACCAAATGTACAGACTTCACCTAAAAGCACTACCAAAATATCCATCATTCTTAAGAAGATGCCACTGCTTTTGAATCATTTCCTTAAATTTAAAAGTATAATTACCTTACGTCATGTTCTTCCCTTCTCAGACTTCCATAAAAAGCATGTGTTAGAATAGATATATGTTTATTTTGTGCATTTTCAGGTGTCTGAGCTAACAACCATTTTTTATCTCCCATTTCTTTAAACATATTGAGCAATTGATCACCCTGTTGAACAAACTCAACTTCATTACTGTTTATTTTTATAGCCATAAGAATTATGACTTAGGAATATTGTTTATTAAATGTCTTAGACTGCAGCTAGAGGCACATAGCAGAAGAGTTTTTGGTAAAATGTTTTCAGAACGGTGTGGTATTAACTGAACTATCTGAAAGGTTTGTAACAGATACAGCAAAAAATTCAATATTAAATAACTGTTCATACTTAGGGCCAAGGCTATGCTTTTTCCAAAGTTTCTGAACATTTTTTAACATTTTCATCAAACTTCATTATTTGTTGCTCTAATAAGCTAAATGTTTCAAGAATACTTAGAGTCAGTATATTCTATAGAGTGCTATTCCTTAAGAAATTACATATTTTATGAACCAATAATTGGTTCCACAAAAAAAAAATTAAAACAATGGCACTGTATTTTTTTTGTAAGTAAGCTTTTGAAAGTCCTGTTAATTAGAATAAATGATATATTAAACTTAACAGCAAAATAAATAAATAAAATTAAATAAAAAAAAAAATGAGTGCTAATTTTGTCCAAATATATGTCAGTTTATTTATTGGTTTTGTTGAGAATCAGTATGCATATACTGAGCAAAATAAGGACCAGACATTTTTACTGGATGATTTGGAACAGCAATGTGGAAATACTAAAAGTCTCTTTGAGCAAATTGAATAATAGATACAGCTTATTTAATATTTCTGGATTCAATTTTTGAATTTTTGGATGTATGTCTTACTAAGTTTTTGTTCATCAGGTTGAGCCAGTCCATCTCAGGATGTTTATGTTAACTCATAAACCCATACATTCCAACAGACAATTTGAAAGTTCTTCGTCACACCTATGACATGCCTTTAGGTTGTGAGACAAAATGTAGCCCTTGGCAAAAATTCGCATGGCCACTGAAGACTCTTTACAGAAGGTACCTGATCAGAAATAAACAGAGGAACCAAGCACTGTAAGAGGACTATGGTAACCACTGCACTACTGGGCTTCCCAGGTTTAGGGTTTTGTGACTCAGGTGATGTATTTCTTGTATTTTCCTTTCTTTTCCATTGAAATTAGCACCATTTTTGATAAACCTATTTATCTTTTTTTTATAATATATTAAAGCCTAGTACCACAAATATAGTTCCAAATATATATGTTATGATAATAAAAGGTATGTTATTTACTCACTGGACAAGACACATACAGATGCACTCAGCACTGTTTAAAAGATTGCAATTCATGGCAATATGATTTTAATTATAAGTAATTCAAAATAGTAAAATGTAAGATGAATAAAGCAAACTATATCTTGCATATTATTTAGCCACAGAGTTTAGGGAGTATAAACTTTTTCTAATTTTATTTCTTACAACTGTCTATCACAATTTAGTAAGTCCAATGCAGAATTAATGAATTCTGCTTTGAAAATAACATATGTTGTGTTAAATTTGGTGTATTGTTGCAATCATCCAGATTCTTTTGCATTATACATTACATTTTCTTAAGAACAAAATTGTGCATGTACACTGTAATAGACTGAAAAATTATAATCAGTGACATTTAGTATATAAGAAGATTAAATAATCAACACATATTCAAGCAAATCAAAATTAACCTTTCATCTATTTCAAAATGGGAAATACAAGATGTGACCTTTAATTATATTTAATCAAGTGTTATGTTATTAAAACTGATTTTAATTTTCAGTGCAGTGCTTCAGGTTAGGAAGAAATGCTTGCATAACTAGGAAATGTGTTCATCTAAATTATTTTAACATGTCTTTCTGCAGTAATAGTGCATCTGGATTATAGCAAGTTAAGGGACCGCAAGTCAGAAAATTGCTGTGTTGTATGCTCACAGATTCTTTTCCAGAGTAAACTGTGTTCTCAACTAAAAGGGCTAAAGCAAATGTTCAGCTTGATAGTAAAACCATTTATAACATTGTTTAGATGTTTGCCAGTAATAAAATTGCATTTAATGTAATTACGTAGATGTGTGCTGAAAAGGCAGTAAAGGTAAAAAAAATAAATAAATTATATAATTTCTGAATGTCTGAACAATAACTCTGGAACATATTGTGTTGCATTGAGTAGTGCACATAGCTGTGTATAAGTAAAACAGTACACCCCTATAAAATGTGATTGTGCATGTAAATTATACTCAGTTTAAATTCAAAACTGTCCTGGTCCTTGTGAGAGTGTATACAGAAGCATAACTATGGTGGGGCAAAGAGGGCAGCCACCATGGCCACATAGGTGTTAGGGGTCATCACTGGCAAAAGATTTTTTTTTCTCTCACATAGATTGTAAGAGTGAGACATGGATCTGGCATCCCTTCTTCAGAGAAAGGGGAAGTAAACCAGATTGAAGGATGGATCTTTTTTTATTTCTATTTTTTGGTCCTCAACTTAGTGTTGAGGGTACCTGATCACAGATTGCCACAGGATGCCACATGAGCCAGCTATGATTGTGAGTGTATTTAGCTTTTGATAACAGCCATAGTCCAAGTTGGTTTAAAAAAAAGTCTTCTAATGCATGGGTTTAGCACATAATTACAGTGCAGTCAGAAGTGATGTAAACACAGTGCATTATTTTACTTATCTGTTCAAAGACTATCCCCGGGATTTAATAAAATCCATGTAGACACCGTGTAGAGCCTACACAGAATGTATCCATGTACACAGCCACAGTGCCCCCTCAGCAGCATGCCATGCATATTAATGATAGCATGGTGCTGTGGGAGAGCTGAGGAACACAGATATTGAATCAGTGTAAGGAGAGGTGTAGTGGCAAACCATGGCTGTAGATGAGATTGAGACTCCCTGCCACTGTAGCAATGTCATGCAGTGTGTCAAATGTTGAATGTGTAAATGTTATGATGTTCTATAATGTTTGTTTTTTTTGTTTTTTAAATACATGTTAGCATGGCTTGGTGCAGAGTACAGCAATGCCAAGCTGTGCTCACATGTAGACAGTTGACACCTGCCAGATATCTAAAAATAGAAACCGCATGTAATTAATAAGCATAATGACATTTTATGTTTTTTTTTTAATTTGGCATTTGTGCAGCATGACGCACAGTGCAGCTAAGCTGAGTGGAGCTCATACATACATAGCTGACACATGCAAGACATCTAAAAATGGAAACTGGATGTAATTATTTATTTATTGGTGTGTTTAAGCATGTTTGTGCTGAGTGGTGCAGTGCTCAGCAGTGCTAACAGGTAGCTTAGTGATATATGTGAAGGTATACTGGGTTTCTTAATATCCATGTAGCTAAATGGGTAGAGTTACGGCTGTATGTGTAGTAGGTCCAGGGTTTGAATACATGGAAGTCAGAACTTGTCTGCAGTTAATGTATTTTTGTTGTACATGTTATAGACACAATTATAAAATATGGCTCCCCTGCATTCTGTGCAACTGTGCTCAAACCTGCTAAACACCACATAAACATGGTAATGGCTGCCAATGTTTGTGTGGTGCTCAGCTTTGCTAAAACCATGATTGTGTGTGTTTGCACACTGTTCAGCTCTGCTTGGCTGGTTTGCACACTGCTAAGCAACACAGCACTTTTTTGTATAGGTTCATAGATTCATAGGTAGGTACTAGGCTGTTGGCCCTAGGACCTATATAAGTCTACCCAAACGGTACCCTGGCTTTTGCCACCCAAGACAAATTATTTTCCTGTGCCCCTGTCAAGCAGAGCCACAGAAGTGATCCCCGGGGTGAGATTCCTATCTCCCATCCAATCATCAAGGTTTTTCTTTAAGAGTGCTAATGAGGAGCTTTGTTTGATATAGATAGGTAGTTTGTTCCAGAGTATGGGAAGTCTCTGGGACAGGAATCTATCCCTCCAGCATGTTATGTTTATTGAGGTGACAAGGTTTAGATCCCTAGAGCATTTAGCTTAGAGGGATTGGGATTTCTTTACGTGGAGTATGTCCAACAGCTCTGGGTTTGACATAACTTTTTATGTTAGGCAGAAATCGCCTCTTGTAGGTGATATGCGACGGAGTAAAGCTGGAGTTTATTGAGACGGTCTGCATAGGGCATCTGTTTGAGGCTGGTAATCCTCTTTGTGAGGTATTTCTGTGGCCTTTCCAGTTGTTGTAGATGTCTTGTGAGGTACATACCAAAAGGGGCATTGTACTCTATAATGGGTCTAATGAGTGATGAGTAGAGGGGAACAATAACCTCTTTTTTTCTGGATGAGAAACCTTTTGTGATAAAGTGTGCCATGTAGAAGAATTTCCTGACTACTGTGGTGATGTGATTATCAAACAAGAGACTTCTGCCCACCTGTGTCCCAAGGTCTCTTATCACACTTTCAGTGTTAAGTAGACTACCACCTATGTGGTAGTTCTTGGGTACAGAGTTTTTACCAAAAGGGATGACAATGCACTTTTTGGCATTGAGCTTGAGGCCATGGCTTTGACACCAGGCATCTGTCTCAGTGAGGCCCTTTTGTAGGATGTCCACATCATTAGGAGTTTTGATTATGGCTCCTAGTTTGCAGTCATCTGCAAACATTTTTAGCCAAAGACCTTCTATGTTAGCCTGTACTTCATATAAGTAGATACCAAACAGGAGAGGACCCAGGACTGAACCCTGTGGTACTCCACTTGTCACTGGTTTGAAGTCAGATTTGGAGTCTGCTGCTTTCAAAGTGTGGGTTCTGTCAGTGAATCAGTTGGCAACCCATCTTGTGACATAGGGATTTATACCTAGTTTAGTGAGTTTATCTATAATTCCAGAGTGGGGGATGGTGTCGAAAGCCTTGGCAAGATCTAGATAGGCTGTGTGAACCACCTTACCCTCATCCACGGCTTTGGTGACCACTTCAAAAAAGTCTATCAGGTTTAGGAGACATGATCTGCCATTTACAAACCCAAACTGGGTAGGGTCCAGAGTTTGGAGATTACCAATGTCATTGTTTATAATGTTTATTGCATGTTGCTCAATGACTTGTAAAGCTGGGAAAACAACCTATATTAAGTGCACTAGGCAAGAATTCTGCAGAATCCATTGGAATTCAATCATCTGTCAATATGGCTGGTAATGTTGGAGAAGGTGTGCGCTTTCAGGCACAGTGGTCTGGCATTCAGGAGTCCATAGACAGGTTCATGGTTGAGCTCCATGTAAAAAAACATGAAGATAGGCTGCTGCAGGGTGGTTTCCAGGGGTCGGAGTCTAAGGCGGTTTCCTTGGACCAGTTGGCCAGAGAACTCACCAGTGTTACTGGTATCCCCCACAGAGGTGACTAGTGTTGTCACCACCATAACAACCTGAAAAGGTGAAAGAGAGGAACCTTGGACACCTGGGTCCAAGAGCCGAGGGCAGAGAATGCCTCACAAATATGTAAGTAATTTTTTTGAATGTCAACAAAACTGGTATGCTTAATGGAGTGCTTCTCTCCCAACAGCTGCAGCTGAGAGGGCTCGCAGCATATTATGCCAACTGTAGTGCAATAAGCAAGAAAGAGTAAAGCATTACCTGCAATAAAGTATATACAATAAAGTCTGTAGTGTAATAAATGTGGAATTAGAGTTGTAGTGCAATAAATGAATAATAATAACTGTTGTTCAATAAAAACAAGAAACAATACCAATAACAGCAAGGAAAATGGTGTACATCAGAATTGTCTTGTCATAGCCATTGCTGTAGAGCTGTATACAGTGAGTCTGTAAGGTAAGGTTGCTGCAGTCAAGTATAAAACTGTAATAGCTGTAGAATGCAAATCTAATGGCTGAAAACTGTATTGCTTAACTCATAGTACTGTTCAAGGCTTTCTCTAGGTCAATACCAGGCACATAATGCTCTGTCTTCCACAGATGTCAGATAATAAAGATATATGGGTAAGGTAGCCATCTCCATGGCCAGATACTGTGTGTGTGGACTTCACAGATTTTGCAAACCAATAACAATAATATGTGTTTGCCAGTATTGTTGAAAGTAAAATAACGCTGTAGTAACATATGCAATATGGTTGTGTACCATGCAGGTGTGTTCTATTGTCACTGCAGTCTAGTATAACACTGTAACAGTACTAGAATGCTAGAAGAAAGTCATGTAACTTGTATTGCACAATTCATAGTATGGTTCCAGGCGGTCTCCAGGCAAGTACCAGTCACCCTATCCTCAGCAGTGACTCAGTAGCTCAGTCTGTTAAATTTCTTATACATTGTACATTTTGCCATGCACAGTCCTGGGTTTGAATCCAGTGCTATGTAACACTACATTTTCAGTATCAGTCATGTAATGCTCACAATTTTCTCTCTCCAAGAACACAAAAATGTTATAGGTGAGTTAGGCCATATTATATGCAGATATTGTGTTTAGATCTCACAGAATGTTACACCCAATAGCAAGACTGTGCTCATCAGCTTTGTTGATTAAGAAATAAAACTGTGTAATCCCGGTTTGGCTGTATCTATTGCATGTCCATATTTGCTGCTGCAGTCAATTATTAAATTATTTGCAGATGCCCCTGCAGACACAGCTAGTGGGTTCTACTCCCGTGCCTGCCAACTAAGCCATGATGGCTGTCTAGTATAATTACTTTACACAAACATGCCTCTTAAGTGTCAAGATTTCTCATAATTTAATTAAAACTGATTAATCCATCTGTCACATGTTTACCTGATAAATTATTACCTGGAATGCAATGTATTACCAAATGAATTTACAGAACACCCTGGTAGTTATATAAGCCCACATTATGTGAAACTGTTATGAGTAGTTCTGGACCTGCATTTGTTAGTGCTTGGGCTTACTGTCCCCATGCTATCAGCTTGAGAGGTATGTATGTGCTACAATGGCTATATGGGAATTGTATTCCCTGTAATCACAACTATCAGTAGACACATGTAGAAGTATGCATGACCTGTTTTGTCAAGGATATCATCTGCAATGTCACTAATGGAATGTTTTTCTCTCTCCCTCCCCACCCCTTATCTTAATTTATTCCTTATTGTAATGTATTATTATGATTTCATATTAACATAATTTGCTAAACTAACTATATTTTGGAAAATGTGGTTGATTATTGTTATGTTTTATTATGATTCAATATTAACATATTTTGTTAAACTGACAGTTTTGTTGGCCTTATGGTTTACTTCACACTGACATGCTGTTACCATAGTGACTGTTATGTTATATAATGTTGTGTTGCACATAATATACATTAATATGTAACCACAATGTAGGGCACCAACAGCACAAAGCAACAAACAGCAACGAGCAGCAATTCAGACCAAAGATATGGCCAAAAATGGGGAAAGATATGAATATAGTTAAAATTTATTCCACAAAACTCCACAAGTACATAGATTTAGTGCATGTTTTTGTAAAAAAAACTTCATCAGAATCATGATGGTTCAGCCTAGCACCACATTTTAAATACCCATCCCCATAAAACCATATCTAATGAAAATTATTAATCAATTAATAATAATTAATAAGTAACGTTGTTTAAAGACACATGGGTGGCCTAATGGTTTGAGTCTAACCTATGAATGGATTTTATGTCCCCATGACATTCACACAACTCATAAATAAACCTTGCAAACTTGTTATAAACAATATATGAGTTTAATCTAAGTATATTAGAAATAGATAAACTATCATTCAAACCAGGTGGAACCGTGGCATTCAGTCTTAATTGCCAGGATAACTCCTTGGTTTCCAAAATATCCTCCCATGGACCAGTAATCCCTAGGCACCCACTCCATGGTCCGAGAAGTTGGCAATATGCCTAACAAGAGCATTTTTCAAATCTCCCTTCCTTACATCTAACCCATGCTCATACAGCCTCTCTTTAAATTTCCTTTTGGTCTTTCCAATATAGAACTGTGGGCACTTAAGACACTTACCCACATATATAGTCCCAATAGTATTACAAGTATTGTGAGAATTGGGCTTGAACATTTTGGAAATGATTTCAATCCCATCCCCTTCTAACACCATCTGACATTGGGGAGAATTGGTACACCTATATGTGCCCCATTATTTATAAGAATTGATGGGCCCATAATCGATAGGATAATGCTTGAGCATATTTTTGATAGTTCAACCCTTCTAAATACTATAGGAGGTTTTACCTCTACCACATTGGCCATATCTTTAAACAGAGAGAAAATGTTCCAATATTTATAAATAATATCTTTAATAACACCAGCTTCATTGCAAAATTTAGTAATGAATGCTTCTTTAAGGTCCCCCATGTTTTTTCCAATCTCTATGGAATCCAGTTTCCCCCTGTACCAAACTGCTATCAGTAAGAGGGCTGATGTCCCCCCGATTCTACTTTCTTGAATTTTGTTCATATAATGAACAACCAAACCCTCAGGGTAAACTCTCCCTTGAAACATAACCTACATCTTTTCACATTCTTTTCCAAATTCATTCCAATCTGACACCGTTCTAGTGAGCCGTATATACTGGCCCTTAACTATTCCAACCTTTTGGAGTTAATGTTTTGGTGTTATGTATGGAATTGGTTCTTAAATACAATTTTGTGTTTATTGATGGACAATATTTCAGGCAAAGGAAAGGAGTCATGATGAGGGAAGCATGTGCCCCCATCTTTGCCAACATTATTCTTTTTCAGTGGGAGAGACACATTCTTTTCCCCCATTATGGGGAGAAACCTTGGAATTTATTCCTAAGGTTTTTAGATGATATTTTTGTGGTGTGGGACAAACTTGTTGATGAGATAGAAGGGTGTATTTCTTTTTTGAACAATTCTACATCCTTCTTGAAATTTACCCATCAAGTGGACATCTCTTCAATTAACTATTTAGATGTCACTATTTACAAACATGTGGTCAACTGTAGATGGGTTAGTACTATATACTGTAAACCTACATACAGTAATAGCCTTTTGCACTTTGAAAGTAACCATCCCTACCACCAAAAGGTTGGAATAGTTAAGGGCCAATATATACGACTCGCTAGAATAGTGTCAGATTGGAATGAATTTGGAAAAGAATGTGAAAAGTTGAAGGTTATGTTTCAAGGGAGAGGTTACCTTGAGGGTTTGGTTGCTCTTTATATGAACACAATTCAAGATAGTAGAATCAAGGTGGACATCATCCTTCTTATTGATAGCAGTTTGGTACAGGGGGAAGCTGGATTACATAGAGATTTTGGAAAAAACAGGGGGGACCTTAAAAAAGCATTCATTACTCAATTTTGCAATGAAGCTGGTATTATTAAAGTTATTATTTATAAATATTGGAACATTTTCTCCTGTTTAAAGATTTGGCCAATGTTGTGGAGGTAAAACCTCCTATAGTATTTAGAAGGGGTAGAACTATCAAAAATATGCTTGAGGATTATACTATCGATTATGAGCCCATCAATTTTTATAAATAATGGGGCACATGTAGGTGTACTAATTGTCCCCAATGTCAGATGGTGTTGGAAGGGGATTGGATTGAAATCAATTCCAAAAATGTCAAGCCCAATTCTCACAATACTTGTAATATTATTGGGGTTGTATATTTGGGTAAGTATCTTAAGTGCCCACAATTTTATATTGGAAAGACCAAAAGGAAATTTAAAGAGAGGCTGTATGAGCATGTGTTAGATATAAGGAAGGGGGGGTTGAAAAATGCCCTTGCTAGGCATATTGCCAACTTCTCGGACCATGCCTTTGGATTTTTTGATTCGGAGTGGGTGCCTAGGGATTACCGGGGGGGGGGGAATCAGTGGGAGGATATTTTAAAAGCCAAGAAGTTACACTGGCAATTAAGAATGAATGCCACAGTTCCACCCAGTTTGAATGATAGTTTATCTATTTCTAGTACACTTAGATTAAAATCATATGTTGTTTAAAACAAATTTGCAAGGTTTATTTATGTGTTGTGTAAATGTCATGGGGACATAAAATGCATTCATGTGCCTTTGAACAATGGAACTTATTAATTGTTATTGATTGATTAATGTTCACTGGATAAGGTTTTATGGGGAGGGGTATTTAAAATGTGGTGTTGGTCTGAACCATTATGAGCCTGATGAAGTTTTTTATGAAAGTGTGCTCGAAATATATGTACTTGTGGAGTTTTGTGGAATAAATTTTAACTATAGTCATATCTTTCCACATTTTTGGCCTTATCTTTGGTTTGAATTGTTGCTCATTGCTGTTTGGTGCTTTATACATTAATATGTATTTGGATTAATAAATATGATGTTCCATTCTGTTAATACTAACAGTGGTTTAGTTGTTACTAACCTTAACTTATTGCTTTACATCATTTATCACAGCACGCCAAGGTAGGCTGATTCTGGCTGATCCCTTTACCTTGTCTAAACCAGCTGTGGCACGGGGTCCCAGCATGTGTAGGATCCAGACCAGTGGTGATCCGTCTGCTGCCCCTAAACTACCTGCTGTGTCAGGTAGTACCACCCCTGGAGATGGGGCCCAGTCCCCCTCTTGGAGTGGTGGCAGAGGTAGAATAGTCACCCAGGATAAGCTACCAATCCTGGTGAGCAGGATAGTCCAGCGTGGGTTTGACCAACATCTGCGCTGGACTGAGGGCATGCTGGCCAACCTGGTGGGGCAGCATTGGCTTGTTGCCCAATCTCCAGCACAGCCACCCTGTAGGCAGTGAAGTATGAGTGCTGACAATCTCTTGGGTGGGGACATGAGTCATGCTGCTGCCATCTGGATGCACATGGGACTCGGATTCCACAACACCCTCCCTATCCAAGGTGTTCACCCCCTCATGTGTCACACACCACCCCTGTCTGCTGTCTTGCCTATTTGCAAATGCATCCTCTCCTACCCAACTTACCTCCCCCACACATACCTATGTCCCTTCCCCAACATTCTACTTTCACCTTAAAAAAAATGGGTATCTGTCCCCAAAAAAAAAAAAAAAAAAAATTGGCCCATACATAGCTCTCTGTTTTGCACATGTCCACTGGACACATAAATTGGTCCAACTTGGTTGACAACACAGTTATAGGTTCATAGGTTCATAGGTTGGTACTGGGCTATATATTAGCCCAGCCACGTTGTGCGGTATTCACCTCCCCTTTAGTAGTTCCCTAGACCCTTGTACTAGCAGCTAGTACCCTTGGCCCCTATCTAGTAGTGCTGTCGGTGTGATCCCTGGTGTGAACTTTCTGTTACCCATCCACTCATCAAGGTTCCTCTTGAAGAGTGATAGTGAGGGGCTCTGTCTTATGTAGATCGGGACCCTGTTCCATAGTAAGGGAAGTCTCTTTGGAGGGAATCTATCCCTCCAGCATGTTCTATTCATTGTTGTGTTGAGGTTTATATCCCTAGAGCATGTAGCTCGAGTAGATTTGGTTTTGCTAAGATGGAGCATGTTCAACAATTCTGGGTTGGACATGGCTCTGTACATTAGACAGAGATCGCCTCTGAGAAGGCGGTATGCAACAGAGAACAGTTTTAGCTTTTTCAATCGTGCTGCATAGGGCAACTGTTTGAGGCCAGTAATCCACTTGGTTAGGTACCTCTGTGGTCTCTCCAGCTGCTGGAGATGTCTAGCCAGGTACATTCCAATTGGTGCATTGTACTCAATAATGGGTCTGATGAGGGAACAGTAGAGGGGCACCATTACATCCTTAGATCTTGATGCAAACCCTTTCGTGATCAGATGGGTCACATAGAAGGATTTTCTAACCACTTTGGCAACATGGTTATCAAAGGAAAGCTGACTATCTACTTGGGTCCCTAGATCCCTTATTTCTTCTTCAGATTTCAGGGGATTACCTCCTATGTTGCAGTTTGCAGGTACTCTGTTTTTTCCAAAGGGGATTACTACGCATTTTTTTGCATTTAGCTTGAGACCATGGCTTTGACACCATGCATCAGTCTCATCTCTTATGTTGTCTTTACCCCTCTGTCTGGGGTTTGAGTCCAAATTCATCTACAGATTTTGTCAAAGTGCACAGTTGTTGCTGTACAAGAAATGGATAGCTATGGTTCTTTCCTATACCCTTCCTGCACATTACTACCTGCCTTTCACTATGTTTTTTTCCCCCTGCTTGTCCCCATTTCACCACTTTCCTGTCACCCCCTTTTTCTTTTCTTTATAATTTTTAGAGCAGAGCTGTGCAGCCCACCATGCAGCTTCACTTTGCTCAGCTAAATAGAGCTGTAATGATTAAATGTGTTTATACCATTGTCAGACACGTGTACAAAATAAATACCTATGCCATATTTTGAATGTGAGCCCATCACACCTGCAACACACTGCATTAACCTGCCACACCATGCAAATCCTAAAGAAACAGGTTTTTTCATCAAAAAGCATTGATTGCCACTTTCAGTCATTAGGCGCATCTCAGCAGAGCTGCATGCCACGCTGCACAGCACAATGAAAACTAATGGGAAAAATCAGAGTGTACCATGGACTCTGGTGCAATAATACACCACTGTCAACATCTTACAGCAAGATATCTGGACAAAGCCATAATTAATGGAGGAACAAATGCCAAAATTAGGGACACTTGCTAAATATTGTTCTTACGAACTATGAAAGTTAATAGAATAATAGGTATTACAGTAGCACGACTGTGTTCTGAAGGGTATGACATCTGAAACTTAGATGTGTGTCTTAATTTTCTGACATCATCCATCAATAATTTGCAAACAATGTTCCAGAAATCCACAATTTTGTGTAAAAATGACCAAAAATATTAAGCAAATATCTTGACAGTCTACGAACATTTGTATAGCTGAAAGGTATAATGCCTACAGGGAACGTATACAGCAGGTTTGCATTGTTTTCTGTTACTGTGGCATACTGGTGTTGCTGGACTGTCCCCATATAGTGGTTGTAATAGCACACTGCTCTTTGTCTGGCAGTGACTGTATGACATATTAATGAGAGGTTGCTTGTAAAAGACACACTACAGTAGACTGGAGTGCTGGGTGTAAGAACATACAGCAGACTTTGTCACAGCACATAGGGACATACCTCAGCCTTGCTACTATCTTGGTGGTATCCACACATATAGTATGTTGACATGCTGTGGGGTATGACATGTGTGAGGGAGCAGTGGATAGTGCAGGCCATTATGGGCATGCTGTATCTGTACATAGTGGACATTGATGTATATGGTCCTGTAATGTGTTTCCCTCTTGCTGTCTTTCAGGAACTATGTACCGACAATGACATGCCCCCTTCTTAGATGTGGAGAATGAGATAATAGTTGATGGACTAAGGCAGCATCATCAGATCCTCGTATCCAGAGGAAGGTATAACCGAGAATAGCTGGCTGCATTGTGGGCATACCTTGTGCTGGATGTTAATGAAGTTGGCCACCAGGACAGGACCTATGAGTAGGTCTGACACCGCACCACAGACATGGTGAATGCTGCATGATGAAGGGCAGCTGATGTCACCAGGGTTCGTGATGCCACCAATGGAGGGCCTGCACAGAAACAACTACTCTTGCTCACAAAGGAATTCCTGGCAAACTTAGGAACACACAACAGTTCCCAGGCATCCATCACACCATACATTGTAAAGATGGGTGCTACAGTGTCCACAGCAGAGGAGTGTCCAGGTAAGCTTTGTGTTCACCAGTGTAATTCTGTATCATGCATTGTGACAGGCTATACATACCTTGTACATTGGTGCCAGGTCCATATGCTTTACGGGGGGGGGGGGTTAAGCTCATTTGTACACACATACTCAGAATGTCAGCAATACAGCAAGTAACACAGTAGCTACTGTACATGTGGATATATGCACATATTACCTAGTGGTGATGCAACATTTGGTGGTGCTGACAATACCTCTCCCCTCATCTTTTCATAGGTCCGTCAGGTGTAGCCCAGGCCCATGGTCATGTACCTGGTGGGCATGATACAGTTGTTTTATGGATCATATATACCCTATGAAAGTTAAGGGCTGCCATATTACCCTATGTACAAATGTTGTGTTTAGCCAGAGTAGAATATTTGCATTTTATATTCTGGAACAGTTAACTACAGTTTATAGACTGGATAGTCACAGGTGTGTATTTGAACAAACATTAACACATTTGCACTTATAGTTATGAGTGATTATGCAGCCACGTATACATGAGGCAATTACTCCAAGATGCCTGTTCAAACACAATAGGGAGATGGTACATAACTAAGGCAGTGACAGTATTACTGGTATATCAGTCTCAGGATAGGTGTATGGGTTTTATGTGTAGTTCTATCATATATAGTGTATGCCTCTCAGCTGTACATTTTTTCACAGAATGTCCAGATTTTTGCCTCATATTTGTGGTCCATTTTTCATAAAATTGTGGTTTTCTGGTAAATTAGTGGGAAATCAGAAACTAAAGACAGACATTTGAGTTTCAGACTTCATACCCTTCAGAAAATCCATGCTAATGTAAAACCTGTTATTCTATCAACTTTCTAAGTTTGTAAGAGCAAGATTTAAAAACAAATGTCCCTAACTTGGGCATTTGTTCCACTTTTACTTATGGCTTTGTCCATATTTCTTGTTCTGAGAGGTAGGGTATAGTATCATTTTGCATACCTTACAGATATATTGTACTGGCAACTTTAACTGGATGTTGGTGAAGTTTATATTATAAAGGCCATGACTTGTATGTGTATGGTATTGTGAGGTTGTCTGTTGTGCATGGAAGTGGAGATGAGAAGATGTGAGACTGGTAATGCAGTTGTGGATCCTCAACTGTATAAGTCTGTGCGGATTACCATACATAATAGTGCAGGTAATATAGTGCAGGTAATAATTAACTGCTTTTGTCTTGGTTTTCACAGGTGACTGGGGGTTGGAGTCTGTCACTCTCACAACCTGATGTCCGTGTCTCATTGGACTCTGATGATGATGGTGGCCATAGTGAGACACAGGTGGGGTTGTTGGGGGCTGAATGTCTCCACACATAGTCAGTATGCCCACACATACCCATTCTCCAGAGGCAACAGATATTGGATAGTCAAAGGGTGGAGACATTTAACAGGAAAGTGTGGCAACTATAGCTCCAGTGAGTGTAGACACTTGCCATAGCCAGAGATCTAGTGAGGTCCCACACAGGAGGATTAACAGGGGTGCTCGTAGGAGGCCTGCGGTCCATCCACCACTTGTTGCTGGTGTCACATCACAAGTCACTCAATGTATGTTTCACGCCATCATGGAGGCACAGGCATGCTCTGACCAGAACACTAGACATATGTTTAGGGTTATGGATGCAGCACAGTCTGACATCCATGACTGCCTCCAACATATTGGGGACACCCCAGATATGTGTATATATATATATATATATATATATATATGTGTGTGTGTGTGTGTGTGTGTGTGTGTATATATATATATATATATATATATATATATATATATATATATATATATATATATATATTGCAATTCATTCCCACTTGGGTCATTGACCCACCCATGCATACTCACAAGTGTCTCAAGTAGACAGAGTGATGCAGTAGCATTCATGAGGTCAGACCAAATCAACATCAGTACCTTGCTAGAGATTCCAATGTAGACAATCCAAGGCCTATCTGTAGCCAAGACCCTCATCACATTACAGAATATTGCTAACTGACAATTTCCTAAATTTTATCACCTAATTATGGAGACTTTCTACAAAAGGGCCTCACAGAGACAGATGCTTGGTGTCAAAGTCATAGCCCCAAGCTCAATGCCAAGAAGTGCATTGTCATCCCCTTTAGGAAAAACTCTGTACCCATGAACTACCACATAGGTGGTAGCTCACTAAACAATGAAAGTGTGATAAGAGACCTCGGGACACAGGTGGACAGTAGTCTCTCCTTTGATAACCACATCACCTCAGTAGTCTGGAAATCCTTCTACATGGCACACCTCATCACAAAAGGGTTATCCTCTAGAAAAAAGGAGGTCATTGTTCCTCTCTACTCATCCCTCATCAGATCCATTACAGAGTACAATGCCCTGTTTGGCATGTATCTCACAAGACACCTACAACAATTGAAAAGGCCACAGAAATACCTCACTAAGAGGATTACTGGCCTCAAACAGAAGCCATTCACAGACCATCTCAAACAACTCCAGCTCTACTCCATCACATATCACCTACTCAGAGGCAATCTCTGCCTAACATACAAAGCTATGTCAAACCCAGAGATGTTGGACGTGCTACACTTAAAGAAATCCCAATCTCTCCGAACCACACACTTCAGGGACCTAAACCTTGTCACCACAATAAACAGAACATGCTGGAGGGATAGATTCCTATCCCAGAGACTTCCCGTACTCTGGACCAAATTACCCATTCATGTCAAGCAAAGCTCCTCATTGGCCCTCTTTAAGAAAAATCTTGACGACTGGATAGGAAATAGAAAATTCACCCCGGGGATCACTTCTGTGGCACTGCTTGACAGGGGTACAGGAAAATAATTTTCTTGAGTGGCAAAAGCCAGGGAACCTTTTTGGCTAGTCTTATATAGGCCCCAGGGCCAATAGTCTAGTACCTACCTATGGACCTATGAACCTATGCAGTGCCAGAAACATAAACTTCAATAGAAGCTATATATTTTTTTTCTTTTAAGGTACTTTTGAACTGTCTAACTTTGGACTACATGCTGTATTCATTTTTTTATGTATGAATATAATAGTTTTAAAGTAGACACGTACCAGCACAAGGTAACATATATTTTATTCATGCTGTACATTGTATGTAGTAGTTTGCATTTATAAAGTAAGACTAAAGCAATTGAGACTGCTATTACATGTTTTGGTTATTTCCATTTTGTGTGTTTACAGGTGACATTTCATCAGGCTCCTCCACCATGGATATACCACTACCTAATGTTGGAGACATCTTACACTTCATCAATGATGGCAGTTGAACTCTGGCATGGTCAGGAGATGATGTTTATGTGTTGTATACAGCAAATGTGGAATCCAGATCCACATCCCCAATCATTAAACATAAACTCTGTGTCTGTGGAATCCAACAGGGAAAGACACAAGAAAATTATGAAGACTGGACATTTGCAGAAAAATTTAGACAGAAAAAGATGTCTCTTCCTGAGGTCCACTGTCTCTTGATTGCTGATGGCTCCACAGAGCATTGGAAAGACAGGGAAGGTCAGCACATAAGTGGCCATTGACACCATGGGTACTGGCCTCCACCTTGAGGTAACTGACTGTATGTCTGTGGCCCAGAGAATGTGTAGGGCCATCATAATGGTATACGATAACAACAGCTTAGGAGAAAGAGGGTGGTATATGTTTTACTGATTGTGTGAAATGACCTGAGTAACTGCATGTCCTGTTTATGTACCCTCATGGACATTTCCTTAGACAGCATGTTCCTTATAAACACAGGATGCATGCCAGACATACTTTCCATAGCTGCTCAACTTCAGGCACCAGTGTTAATGGCCAATGGAGAAGAGGAGGCCTTGTTCAGGTACACAAACTGCTGCAATGTCCACCACACCATCCAGTGTGCAAGTGAGTAGGATTAGGCATTAACAACCATGAGGATGTGGAGCTCATGCCACAGAAATGCATGCTATGATACATCATTCACACTCACACAATGCAGTTTTTCCAGGCAAAGGCTGAATAATACCTGTAACCTACCATAAGATAATGTTATCATAGACAAGGGCATGCATGGAATGCACACACATCTCATTGGGTACCCTGGACTGGTGTATAGGCACTCACCACACTGCTACAACATCTGCAGAAGCAGTGTCCCAGGACACACACACACACACACACACACACACACACACACACACACACACACACACACACACACACACACACACACACACACACACACACAACTACATACTTCTCTATACCCACACATACACAAAAATGAAATCAGCACCCCCTTCCTGCCCATTGTTTACCGAGTTCCATCGTTCCCCCACACATCTAACATATACAGCAGTGGGGTGATATTAGTCATATCACCACAGACAATTTCCTGTGGATGACATTGGACACCGTGCCTCCCCACTTGTGCAAATGATAATAACTGTGCCTTGCCCTCTGTACATAGTGCATTAATCTGGCTCATAATAGAGAGGCAGCTGTTGCCTTTTAACCAGTGCCATGGCTTATTGCACTTGTCTTCATCTGGCATAGTTACCCCAACCCAGAAGCTCTTTGATAGCCTCCTTATCAGGCTCATCCTCCACTGCCTGGAGTGGTGGAACTTGTTCCTCTTGCATTTATTCCCTGCTACAGCTTTTCCTCAATATTATGTTATATATTATAGTATAGACAGAAAATGTCTTAGTACAGGTGTCAGGGTTTTACTGCATGGCACCACCAGGTACACCTAGACAATGAAAGTGGGCCTTCAGCAGGCAAATATATATATGCAACAATGACTTGGTTGTGTGACAGGACATTGTTGTAGTCAATATCTTCTACGGACTGTGGATTTCCGATAGGCATCTTTAGCCATGGCTCTAGGCTAAATCCAGTATTTCTAATGAACCATTGATATAACTTACACATGTGCCATATGTGGGAGTCATGGGGACAGCCTGGGTGGTCTTCAGACACATCATAGATTATACTCAGTGTATTACAGACCACATGACAGTTGATGAAGTGGTAAACTTTAAGATTCACATACTTCTCCCCAGCTCACCATTTGGAACTTTATTTCAATGCAGGAAAGGTCTATGATCCCAGTACTGCAAGGAAATGGGCTATGTCATATAAATTTTGCTTAGTGTTGTATTTTCCCTCTGTGGTACCAAGAAATCACACATGCTCCCTGACATGCTGCAGCACGACTTTAAGAAACTTGTGGAGTATCTTTGAGTCAGATGCCTGGGACAACCTTACCATATCTCCCACTGACATCTGAGAGGTTACTGTAGCTAGCATTCTCAAAGCTCCACCTACCTTGGTCTACTGGAGAAGGTACTCCATGAACACCGCATTTCTGCAAATGAGTGCAGTATATTTCAACCAACTCCTCCATATTGACTCTTTCCACATAGTGGAGGTATACAATTTCCTTTTCATGAAGGGCATGAAATGTTAGGTGTAGGCAAATTAAACGATGTGTCCATCATTGACAGGCATGACAATGTGACTACCAGCAGCAAGTACAGTTTGTTACATATAGATGTTTGTTAATGCAGCAGCTACCCATACATCATTCCACAATGTGCCCCTATAACTGCAGGATTTTACTGCTCTGGAACTACTGCATGCAGTTATGAAATATATATATATATATATATATATATATATATATATATATATATATAGATATATACATATACATTCCTGAAGCACTCTGCCATGTTCTTCGCTTATATTTAGATCCAGTGAGTTCTTATTTTAATAGTGTTGCTCATTACATGTCATTATAGAACCACTAGCGTACAATGCAGGGTACTACATTTTTTGGCCTTCCTTGCTCATGTTCAGTGTGTCTCTGAACCAAATACAACCCTGAGTATGGCCACTCATCATGTACAACTGTAGGCACACAAAATGTTTCTGAATCCCATTGTATAGAAATACCCTAATTATTGAAATCTAACTGATATGTTTGCTTATTTATTTATTTATTTATTTATTTATTTATTTATTTATATTTGTTACTGAGATAGTGCACTGATCAATATTGGCTTAACCTGGGTGAAATATAAAACATTTCACAAACAAAAACACAGAAATGTAAGCTGTAACAGAGTAGTTCAGACTAATTACATTTAAAAAGTGTATATACACTCTAGTGAACAAGTACAGTGCAATGTACAATCAAGCAGAGTATAATGTGCAATATATACACTAACTTCTGAAGTGGGTCAATCTTCAGTGAATCTTGAGAGAGAAGACAAGACTTGGAAAGAATATATCCTCTCTTGAAGCAGAAGCATGTGGCTTGGAAAGATAAGTGATTTTTGAGTTGCATTCTGAATTTGGAATAAGTGTTGATTTCCTTAATGTCAATATGGAGAGCTTGCCAAAGAGTAGGTAACTGAGAGAAGAAAACATTTGCACTGCTATGGAGTTTGGCTATAGGGGTAGTGAGAGTTGGTGTAGGTTGTGAGTATTACAGTAACAGTCTCATATAGGTTATATATAAATAAAACTGTAACTGCCTGTCAATAAAATTCAAAACCCTGTACTGGTTGTGTTTACTCTGGTATTGTATGAATTGAAATGTGTACAGGTTATGTACAGCAAATATACCTCTGAAAGCATTAAAAATCAAGTCTCATCTGACAAAGTTAGTGCCTCTGTAAGACACGAGATTAACTGATATGAAATGTTTCATGCACCAAGATCTGATATCTGAATAGTAATGTTGTGTTAACCATTGTTTTCCACACTGTGCTATGTCAAAAGGTATGTATAGGAATGTATGTATAAGAATGCTGCAATTACAAGGTCAGATTGTACAACCAAGAGAGAATTCAACAGAAAACATTGAAGGAAGAGACAGCAGTTTCTCAGTACCTTGTTCTGATGAAACACAAACTTGTATTTTTTGCAGAAACAGCCACAGTTCTAATCACGAGTAAGCTGTATGCATAATTTCATATAGGATTTTGTGAATATGTGCAGAAACAGTCAGGTAGTGTTAACATAAATTAACTCCACAGGTCTTCTAGGTAAGAGAAGGTATAAAGTAGCTATAAGAAGGCTGTAGTTATACTGTGCCCAACATCCACGGTCCAACTCCAAGGCTGCAAATGACAGCAAAAGTACATACACTAGTGGTCTCCCCCAAGAAATGTTCAAAAGTGTCATGCTGTCACAGCTACTGGTCCTGCTGCCAACAACCAGGGTGACCGATAGAAATCAAGGCAGAGTATGGCAGTAGTGCACGCACATGCGCACACACACACACACACACACACACACACACACACACACACACACACCTTTTGAGTACACATATGTAACCCTGACTATATGAATATGGGTAGAAACAGTCAGGTAGTTCATAGGTTCATAGGTTCATAGGTTGATACTAGGCTATCTGCCCTAGGGCACTTATAAGCCTAGCCAGAGTGTGTTTGGCTTTCGCCACCCTTTTAGATTAGTTGAATCTGCCTCTGTATAGTAGGTCACAGAAGGTAGCCATATTAAGGTTAGTTTACTGTACCTCTGCCTAGCAAGGACACAGAAGAGATCCCAGGGGTAAACTTACGGTCTCCCATCCACTCGTCAAGATTTCTCTTGAACAAGGTCAGTGAGGGGCTCTGCCTAACATGGATTGGGATTTTGTTCCAGAGTGAGGGGAGCCTCAGGGATATGAATCTGTCCCTCCAGCATGTCCTGTTTATTTCTGTTCTGAGGTTCAAGTCCCTGGAACGTGTAGCTCTAAGGGATTTGGATTTCTTGAGGTGGAGCATGTCCATTAATTCTGGGTTGGACATGGCTTTATACTTCAGACACAGATCGCCTCTGAGTAGGCGGTACGCAACTGAGTAGAGCTGGAGTTTCTTTAGCCGAAGTGCATAGGGCATCTGTTTGAGTCCCTTGATCCTCTTGGTGATGTACTTTTGGGGTCTTTCCAGTTGCTGCAGGTGTCGGGTAAGGTACATCCCAAATGGGGAATTGTATTCAATTATGGGCCTGATAAGTGATGAGTAGAGGGGCACAATAACCTCGCTTGATCTAGATGTGAACCCTTTCATGATAAGGTGGGCTATATAGAAGGTCTTTCTAACTACTTTGGCAACGTGATTGTCAAAGGAGAGATTACTATCTACTTGGGTCCCCAAGTCCCTAATTACTTCTTCCATACTTAATGGATTACCACCTATGTGGTAATTTGTGGGCACTTTGTTTTTCCCAAAGGGGATGACAATGCACTTTTTGGCATTTAGCTTTAGGCCATGGCTCTGGCACCAGTTATCTGTTTCTGTGAGACCCTTTTGGAGGATGCTCGTGTCAGCCGGAGAGTCGATTATGACACCCAGTTTGCAGTTGTCTGTGAACTTTGTCAGCCATAGTCCACCTGTGTTAGCCTGTACCTTGGAGAAATATATACCGAACAGGAGAGGTCCCAGGACTGAGCCTTGTGGGACGCCACTTGTAACTGGTTTAGATTCTGACATGGCACCTGTAATTCTGACCATGTGGGTTCTGTCCCTGAGCCAGTTAGCAACCCATCTTGTGACATAGGGGTTGATATTTAAGCTGGTGAGCTTATTTATGATGCCCGAGTGGGGCATTGTGTCGAAGGCCTTTGCGAGGTCCAGGTAGGCTGTGTGGACTACCTTCCCTTCATCTATGGCTTTGGTAACAGTTTCAAAGAAGTTGACCAGGTTCAAGAGGCAAGATCTGCCCTTAACAAAGCCGAATTGGGTAGGATCCAGTGTCTGGAAGTTCCCAATGTCCTTGTTTATGATTTCCATGATGATACACTCCATAGCCTTGCAGACCAGGCTGGTCAGGCTTATAGGGTGATAGTTTCTGGGGTCCGTTGTGGCACCACCTTTGTGGAGTGGGACCACTGTTGCTGTACACCATTCCTTGGGTACCTATCCTGTAGTAAGGCTGAGATTGAACAGTGTATTTAAGTGAGGGTTTAATTCTTCTTGGAGCTCATGTAAGATGCAGCCCAGGACACCATCTGTTTCCCATTGATGCTGTGTTTTTTGCTTTTGAGAGGGCAGCTCTCACCTGTGCATCTGTGATCACAGGGAGGCTACATTCTGTTGGGATAGACATTTTCTCTTTTGGAGGGGAGGGGAAGTTTGCACTGAACCTTTCTGCCAGGATGTTGGCAATGTCTGTGGGTTCAGTGTATTTTTTGTCATTTTGCACTAACTCAGAGAATATCTGGGAGTTGCCTCCCAGGTTCCTGATATAACTAAAGAAGGCCTTGAGATTATCCTTTGTGTCTTGTGCAATTTTTCTTTCGAAGCTTGCCTTAAAGGATTTTATGAGGGATCGTAGTTTCTTGCTAGTACTGATGAGAGATGCCTTCCCTTTTTGGGATTTTGCTCTATCATGTAGTAGCTTTCTCCTTCTGTTATATAGCTTATTTATGGCCGGGTTCCACCAGACAGGTCTCCTGCCTTTGGAGGAGTGAGTCTTGGTTTTATTTGGGATAGCATGCTCCATACATTCCTGTAGGTGTCCATAGAATGCTTTTGTAAAGGATTCTGCGTTTTGGGCCGTAGTTTCCACTGGCCCGGGGCCTTTGAAAGATGCAACCTTGGTTTTGAGAAGTGTGAAGTTTGCTTTTGAGAAGTTTTTCAGCGTGGTTTCCTTGGCTGGTGGTGGGGACGGAATATGGATGTCCAGTGAGATTTATTGATGGTCTGATCTTACCAATGAGGGGTATACCTCTGGTGTGGAACATAGAGACCCAATGTTGGTGATGACCAGGTCCAATATGTTTTCCCCTCTTGTGGGAGTGGTGACCAGTTGTTCCATAGCATTTGAGTTTATAAATTCTAGGAACCATTGGGCAAGGGTATTTGGGCTTGAGTAGTTTTCCCAATCATTGTTTGGGTAGTTGAAGTCACCCAATATAATGGTGTTTGGAGGGACCTTCATATTTTCCAGTGTTCTCAGGAAAGCCGAGTGGGGTTCCTGTGTTTGGGAGGGTGGTCTGTAGCAGGCTACAAACTGGAAGGCAGTTTTGCCCACTGTTAGTTGCACATGGATGGTCTCCGATGCTTCGTGCAGTGCCACTAACCTGGAGGTGTGGGTATCTTTGATGTATATGGATACTCCCCCTCCTTTTGTGGTTCAGTCCGAGTTTTGCAGCTGAAAAGCATGGTATGAAGTATAACCTGGTAGTGCTGGGGTGCTTTCGGGACCCTTGAACCAGGTTTCTGTTACTGCACAGATATCGATATTCTCCATACTGAGGAGAGTCTCGAGTGTGTGCATCTTGAGGTTTAGGCTTCTGGCATTGAGCAGCATCACCTTTAGTTTTTTCTTTGTGTTGTCTATGGAGGTGGGTTTGTCTTTTGAGCCTTGCCTAAAAAAGGCACTATAGGGGAGGCAAGAGCCTTTGCCAGTATTCGAAAACCTAGTGGTGACAGGTGCAAGCTGTCCCTCGTGAAGCAACATGGCTTGCCAAGCATGTCATCCCAGGCTGACAGACACTGGATCCCCTTTGAATGACACCAATACTTTAGCCAATTGTTAAAATTGATCATTTTGTCTTTATATTGTGGCATCATTCTTGGTGAGGGCAAGATGCTACTCAAGGTCAGGGTCATACCGGCCTGAGCTACATGATCAGAGAGCTCCTCTATGTCTCTTTTCATGTAGTCCACGGAGGTACATCTCAGGTCATTCACACCAGCATGGACAATGACGGCGTCATATTTGTACTTGCTTTGGAGTGACCTGAGTGCATGTGTTATGTGGCAGATCCTGGCACCCGACAGGCAGCTTACAGTGACCTTCTCCTTATTCAGGCTGGTGAGTGGGACATCAGTGTGTCTGACAACAGAGTCTCCTATTACAAGTGTATTTGGTGTGTTGTTTAGCCTTAAGGGCTGTGACTGTGTGGCACACTGACTTTGTGAGTTATGTGCTACGTGGGTATTGTTGCATGGTGGGGATTGCTTGGATGTCTGCTTGGGAGGTCTTTGCTGCTTAGGCAGATTTTTGTTTATAGCCTCCAAGTATGTTTTTGTGTGTTTATGTGTTTGCTTTGCTGATGCGATGGGTCTATGTGAGACTGGATTTGTGATGTGTGTGGTAACCTTTTCCTCCTGACTGGCTGTGCCAGTTCTGGGTTGAGAGAGCTCAGCCTCCAGTTTGGCTATATAGTTGCATCTCTCACATATGTTTGAGCTTGTTGGGAGGAGGAGAGGGTGGTCTGTGTACATAAGGCAGTTGTAACATTGCCTCAAGATTCCCAGATTCACCAGCTGGACTGGGGAGTAAACCCGAAACTGGCCTTTGGACATGCCTTAATAGTATAGGGAACTACTGATCAGAAAGGACCAATACGGCGCAAGTACTTAAAAGGAGCATAAGAGGGTGTAGTGCTTAAGTTTATTAGTGTTTATCTGTAGGATTACTTATATGAGCAAGTGCCGGGCTTTTAGAAAGAAAATAGAGTGCTTTTTTGAGATTTAGAGCAGTTCTAAGGGAAAAAGTAAAGAGCAGACTTTGTGGAGCCGGAAAATAGTTTAAACCCGTTTAAGTGGTGCTGCCCGATGCTGTGCTATGCACAAAACCGCGCAAAGCCGCGCTAAAGCGGGTTTTAAAGCAGGGGATTTGAAAGAGCTAGGAAATAGCCCAAAACAGCCAATAAACAACTAGTTAATGGGCTGAGACCACTTCTCCAGGGACAGATAGGCTGCTCAAAGTTCCCCTCTCTCTTTGTGTGTGTATATATATATATGGTGAACAGAGAAGCTTCCCCCTATCCAAGTAAGGATATGGGCAACACAGGAACTTCTACAGAAGTCCGGAATACAGCAAAACCTGAATTCAGGACTATTCTAGCACAGTAAAGGCAGGAAAACAAAGATATATATTTTTTTGTTTTTTTGTTCTTTTTTTAGGACAGTATCAGAGGCAGAAAAACACAGTAAATGCTTTGCACAGGCTAGTGCACTTGAGTGGGCAGCCTTAACAGTTAAATCAAACAACAAACAATGACTTTAAAGTGCAGGTAAGCAAAAAATGCAATAACAAGCTTATTAAGGTATTACAGCAGTCACAAACTCGCTTTTTGGCGAGAAAATGCAGTCGCTAATGAAAAGGTAACAAAGAAATACTTAATCAGGTAGCAGTCACTCTTTTTCATCTCTCTGCTGCTAGCAACGCTCTGCAGGACCACAAAGAGCTTGGCTGAGTTGGAACAAGCGTAAAAACCATGCCAAAGTGGGTTTTAAAGCAGTGGACTTGAAAGAGCTAGGAAATAGCCCAAAACAGCCAATAAACAACTAGTTAGTGGGCTGAGAACACAGGAACTTGTACTGAAGTCCAGAATACAGCAAAACCTGAATTCAGGACTATTCTAGCACAGTAAAGGCGGGAAAACAAAGATATATATATATATATATATATATATATATATATATATATATATATATTTTTTTTAGGACAGTATCAGAGGCAGAAAAACACAGTGTTAACAGAAATTTTCTCCACAGGTTGTACAGGTAAGAAAAGGTATAAAGTAGCTATAAGAATGCAGTAATTATACACTGTGAACAAACATACCATTGCCCAAGGCCATAGGTTGTTGTAATAATACCTGTAGAGTAATGATTAGAGCAATGATCATTAAAGCGGTGATCACTGCAAGAATCTACATTTGTTAATTGACATTTCTCTCTCTCCCCCACCTTATCTTCACCAATAATCTAAACACATAAATGAATGGGTATATTTTCCATCAAACCTACCATTGGGACATGTGTCCTAATATTCTACAAATGCTGAAATGTTTTCCAATTAATGTCCCTGCTCAAATACTATCATTGGTGGCCTGTTGTTATCAGTGTAACCTGCATGTCGGTGTAATGCCCACTCTGGTTCCATATATGCATGTGTTATGTTTGCCGTGCAAATGTTCCAAATCTGTTGTTTTGGGTTAATGGGAATAGTCATGCATGCTGTTATAACTAATCCTGGAATGTGTTTACCATTACTCACCAACATATGTTCTAAAACTGCAACACCATAGCATGTCTGGGAAGGCCAATCCCAGTGGATCTGCCTCTCCTGCCTCATCTGGCCATGGCACCGGGTCCAAGCACATCTGAGACCCACCCCGGGACCTCCTCGTCTGCTGGTCCTGCACCACCTTCGGGTGAAACCACCTCGGGGATGTGGCTTGCCCCCCCGGGTGTGGGCGCGGAAAGGATCTTGTCACCCAAAGCCAGGTCTGGGGTCTGGTGTGTAGCGAGCTCCACTAAGAACTGGGAGGTCTGCTACCCCAGCTTGAGGGCTGCATGGTGCATCTAGAGGATCAGCCTGCCCCTCCTGCTCAGCCCCCAGCACAGCCACCTTTGGTGCTGTGAAGGTGCAGTGGTGACTGCCCATGGGTGGGGACCTCAGTCCCACTGTATCCATTTGGGGGCTCGTGGGCTTCCATTTACCAAACATCCCTCCCCGTCCAAGGTGTTTATCCCCCACATGTGTCATATACCACCCTTGTATTCTGTCTTGTCTGGCCTGTCTCTCTTCCTACACAGTAAATAATTGTGAGCGAGCAGACTGTAGCATAAATTGTTGTGTTTATTATCTCAAAAGTATGAAAAGGAGACAAAACAGGTCAGTTTTGGCTGTAAAGAATACAAAGCCTTCTTTTTATATATATATATATATATATATATATATATATATATATATATATATATATATATGTATATATATATATATATATATATAGTGCATTCGGACATCAGAGCCATACTCTGAACCTTTTACTGCAACAAATATGTCCATAGGCTGTCAAAATGGGGATCAATGGGCGCAAACTAGGAATCTGTTTTAATTATTGACCGTGTCCCTTCCTCGCCACAGCAACTGTTCAGCCTTGGAATAAAATAACAACTATTGAACCGAAGGCCCTGCAAACTACAATCAAAGCAATGTTTTACTGATTGTCTGGTAAGGTCAAGTAGAGAGCCTTGTCCTTCTGTACAGTATAAGGGGATCTAGTTTTATAAGTGCTTGCTATGAGTTTTGAGCAAGTGAGCAAGTACCAGTCTGAGAAATTAATGGTTTGAGTGCTTAAGTTGTAAGTTTGTCTAGTTTGCTTTTGAAACAGTTTGTCTAGGGATTTTCAGATTTAGACCTCTAGAGTGCAGCAACATGACCCTCAGATTGCATGTGTTTGTAGCTGTCATATATCTATATATATATATCTATATATATATATATATATATATATATATATATATATATATATATATATACATATATTTATTCACCTTTCTATATATGTGTGCATGCATATATGTAGATATAAATTTAGATGTATCTCTCGCTCTCTCTCTTTCTCTCTCTTTGTGTGTGTGTATATATATATATATATATATATATATATATATATATATATATATATATATATATATATATAATGTATAGATTTGTCCACATATATGCATCTCCATACATGTCTATTTAGAGAACCTGACTGATTCTATAGACTCCTTTCCCTACTGTTGAATGACTGTACTAACTGATATGTTTGGAAAATCATCACTAATATATAGATCTCAGATGGTGTAATGATACATTGCTTTGATTGGAGTCAGTCACCTGAGCTGTGGATGAAGGCAATGTGGCACATACAGCCTACCTTGATCTAGCCAAATTATTTGATAACATTCCCCACTCAGGCATCATGCAAAAACTCACTAAGTTAGGCATCAATCCCTATACACTAGGTGGGTTTCAAAATGGGTCACAGATAGGACTCACAGTGTCAAAATAGCTGACTCCAAGTCAGACTGCTGAGCAGTCATAAGTGGAGTCCCACAGGTTTCTGTCCTGGGTCGAAGTACATGCCAACATTTCTGGCTTTCAAAGTGATGTTGGCATCCTACTGAAAGGCCTCACTGAGACCAATGACTAGTGTCAGAGTCATGGCCTTACGCTCAATGTTAGAAAATGTGTTGCCATCCCCTTTTGGTAAAACCCTGTTCACATGAATTACCACATTGATGGTAGTCCCCTGAACAAAGAAGGCATTATAAGAGATCTGGGTGCACAGGTTGACAGCAATGTCTCTTTTGAGCACCACATTGCCACTGTGGTCAGAAAGTCCTTCTATGTGGCACATCTCAGTACTAATGCATTAGCATCCGTTGTCCCCCTATACTCCTCTTGACAGAGTGACACAGTTTGTTTCAGCATACATATTCTGATGGATGTGAAGTAGGTAAATGAAATGTATGTCCTCATTTTCTGACAGCAATCATATTATCACAGTGATTTACCAGAGCAGACCAGAAACAGGCACAATAAACCTGGACATCCTGAAACAATCCTGCCAGTTGACAGGTATGCTCAGAACCCCTTACTGCAATGAATCTTAACCAAGGCTTACAAAGTGGTGGGTGGAAGCCCTGAAAATGGGGATGTATCTAACAGTTGCTGTAGAAACACCCTCCTGGGTGCTAAAAAATATTTAGGGAAATATCACAAGTAATTGAATTAGGGGTAATTACATGTATTTGCAAATATATTACAAACATACACCAGTGTGAAAGTGCATACCACAACCAATATCACCACAGTCACATACTGTGTGTGAACAAATACATCATTGTTTGCTACTCACACTAGCCCTACATATACAGTCCCAATTCTCAGTGTAGTCTGAATGCTGACCTTTGTACAGGACATGTCTCAGTCTGCCCCTACAAACATATACAGCCAATAGATCAGCAGAAACAGGAGCAGTATGCACAGTCAGATAAAGAAGGAACCATAACACTTACATCCACCCTCCTCCATACACAGCCCAGATAATATATACACATGACATGCGTACACAACCATGATAGTCTGTTAACAATGGCCAGACATACACAGGCCTCTCACGTGTACAGTTCACCTCAGAATGTACAGGCTCAGGACTCATATCTTTGGCCTCTACCTGGGATGGTAGTAGGAATGAAGGAAAGAAATAATGATAATAAATATGTCTGAGCCTCATTGACATGTGAACAAAGCCTGATGTCATTTGGGGACAGAGGCACAAACACAGAGGTAGAGTGGACATATTGCTGTCATAGATTGAGACAGTTGCAGATGTTACTGGGTTTGTTGTAACATATCCTTTATGAGGTATATGATGTCAGAAATACCAATAGATGTGAGTATTTACTGACTGCATTCCTCAGAGTCTATGACTGATTTACCAAGGACACCAATTGTCTGGGGAACAGACAAAACATAACAGTCAAACATATGGCCAGTCTGTGGACAGCATGCCAGTGGAGAGGTATGTCAGAGACATATAACTGCCAGTCGTGAAGTTACTCACTAAACACATGTCCACACAAACCCTGTGAATCTATTAATCCACCATGTGTATAACAGCACTGATGACATAGAATCTGTTCACAAATCTGGGGATAAGTCCTCCATGTTGTTTGGCTGTCTCCACATGTCCTGTCCTGTGATGTATTGCCACATACTATATGTGAATCTGTAGCCCACCACCTCTGCAATGTCCATCACACAGGCAAGGAAAAAGAGCAAGGTCCACATTAAGGAATGCCCCATATGTCAGAACTTGCAGCAGTGTCCAGGCCCGCAGCACAATACTATGTGGGGACCTACATAGTTGTATGACCTTAGCAATACTTGACATCTGCAAATCTGTACAGAGGGCAGGCAGAAATTATGCATTAGGATGAATGTTTTGAAAGATAGAAGTCTGAAACTGAAAGGTATGCCATTACTACATGACAGTAGTCCTCAATGGCATGTCCAAAAACATAGTAGTCTACAGTTAATATCATAATATCAGATCAATATCCAATAGGAGATACATAAAACCATAAAGCTCAAACACCAGTAACAAGATAGTCAGTACTCAGAGTCCCAGCTTTGCATGCAGGGGTGTATGGTTCTAGTACTACAATCTCCAATCTACTTTTACTTGGAAAAACAATGTTAAAAGTACTAACGTAATGATACAATTTGTGTTAAACTATTTTTGTCAGCCAATGCACTTCAGCTGGTGTAACATGCAAGTGTGACTGCATATAACCTGGGATACTACCCATGTATAAAACAAATACAAAGAAAAAAGATTGTGGTACTACCCATGTATACCCATGTGTCCCATACAGTATAGTCATACCCCTTGCTACTGTAATGATAGCAGATAGAAACATGTTATGTACAGGAAGTTAAATACATGTATTAAATATGTCATTACCCTGCTATTTTATCAGACTGGAATGTGACCAATGGTTACCAGGGCTGAGCTATGCTTAGCAGGTTTCAGCATTGCTTAAATGTAAATGCTAAGCAGATTTGTGCACTGGTAAATGAAGCCTACAAGGTGTAAGTGGCTATTCGTTTAACAGTATGTTAGCACCACTTACAGTTGCACAAACCCACGCAAACACACTTAAAGCTGCTCAAAACTGCCTTAATCACTGTATGCAGGTAAAAGCTGTACTCTCTAAAGGCAAAAACACAGCATCCATGGGACCGGGCAACATCCCAGGCTGCGTTTTACACAAACCTCAGAACGAACTGTCTCCCCACTTAAGCACCATGTTCAATAATAGCCTTGCATCAGGCTTTGTGCCCACTGAATGATGCACAGCAACAGTTATCCCACTCCACAAAGGGGGAACCACCACTGATCCTGGGAACTATCGACCTATTAGCCTGACGTGCCTGGTCTGTAAGGCCATGGAATGTATCATCATTGAACTCATAAACAAAGAAATTGGTAACCTCCAAACTCTGGATCCCACCCATTTCACATTTCAGAAAGGCAGATCATGCCTCCCGAACCTGATCAACTTCTTTGAGGCAGTCACCAAAGCCCTAGATGAGGGTAAGGTGGTTCACACAGCCTATCTTGACCTCGCCAAGGCTTTCAACACCATCCCCTATTCTGGAATTATAGCTAAACTCACTAAACTAGGTATAAATCCCTACATCATAGGATGGGTTGCCAACTGGCTCACTGACAGAACCCACACTGTAAAAGTTGCAGATTCCAAATATGACCTCAAAGCAGTGACAAGTGGAGTACCACAGGGTTCCATCCTGGGACCTCTTCTGTTTGGTATCTACTTCTCTGAAGTACAGGCTAACAGAGAAGGCCTCTGGCTAACAAAGTTTGCAGATGACTGCAAACTAGGAGCCATAGTGAAGTCCCCAAATGATGTGGACATCCTACAGAAGGGCCTCGCTGAGACAGATGCCTGGTATCAAAGCCATGGCCCCAAGCTCAATGCCAAAAAGTGCAGTGTTATCCCCTTTGGTAAAAACTCTGTACCCATGCACTACCACATAGGCAGCAATGTACTTAACACCGAATGCGTGATAAGACACCTTGGGGCCCAGGTGGACAGTAGTCTCTACTTTGATAGTCACATCACCACAGTAGTGAGGAAGTCCTTCTACATGGCACACCTCATCATAAAAGGGCTCTCATCCAGGAAAAAAGAGGTCATTGTTCAGCTCTACTCGACACTCATTAGACACATTATAGAGTACAACACCCCTTTTGAAATGTACCTTACAAGACATCTGCAGCAGCTGGAAAGGCCACAGAAGTACCTCACAAAGAGGATTACTGGCCTCAAACAAATGCCCTACACTGACTGCCTTAAACAACTCCAGCTTTACTCCGTAGCATATCATCTACTCTGAGGTGATCTCTGCCTAACATATAAAGCTATGTCAAACCCAGAGCTGTTGGACATGCTACACCTAAAGAAATCCCAATCCCTCTGAACTACACGCTCTAGGGACCTAAACCTTGTCACCACAATAAACAGGACATGCTGGAGGGATAGATTCCTGTCCCAGAGACTTTCCATACTCTGGAACAGGCTACCCATCTATGTCAAGCAAAGTTCTTCATTAGCACTCTTCAAGAAAAATCTTGATGAGTGGATGGGAAATAGGAAATACACCCCGGAGATCACTTCTGAGTCTCTGCTCGACAGTGGCACAGGAAAATAAATTTCTTGGGTGGCTTAAGCCAGGGAACCTTGTTGGCTAGGCTTACGTAGGCCCTTGGGCCAACAGCCTAGTACCTACCTATGAACCTATGAACCTATCCAACAGTCCGTGTTCTGCCTTGCAACAAAATAACAGCCCTTGCAGGGCTTGAACCCAGGACCCTGCACATCACAGCCAAAGCAGTTTACCAGAAAGCCACCTCAAACAGATTGCTTTAAGATGTAACTGAAAAAATGGTCTGGATGCACCGGAAAGCAATAAATAATTTATTGCACAGATAAATACAAGCACTTTCACCCGGCCGTAGTGCTGGGCTTTTTCAAGTAAAACAAACACATACAAACACAAACCAGTATAAATACTCTTTCCCTTAAAAAAAAGGCTCCAACAATCCCTTAAAGGGACATTTACATTCATTGCTCTAAAATAAAACTACATAGCAAAGTGCAAAACACAAAATATATGAAAAGTATATAAAACATATAAATACATGTATTTAAAATATTGCACTATTCTCCATTCATAAAGTACATTAATACAGAATATTTAAACACATATTGTGTTTGCTCAATGAGAACAATGTAGGTTTATGTAGGTGGCAAAAATCTTTTTGCTTTTTTAATTAGATGAGGTTTGATTGAAATATGATCATTGATCCCTGAGTAACTGGTTGCATTCAATTTAATCTGCCAGTAGGTCTCCCTACAACACAACCAGTTTTCTCAGTCCTCTCCCCTAGGGTCAATTACTACATGTTCCAAAATTCCAAACCTAAAACCATTGTGTGTGGTTTCAGCTTACAGGTGCCTGTAAAGTGCATTGTTCACATTTTTCTTTCTAATACTGTAGTTGTGTTCATATATTCTTTTACTTAGTGCCCTCTCGGATTTACCTACATAAAAACTGGGGCAGTCCTGCAAACAGCTAAGTAAACAATACCCCTAGTCTGACAATTACCCCTCACAAAAGTGATTCTACTGTTCATGCTATTTTCTAAAATAATTTGCTCTTTGTCAATGATGTATCTACAATAAGGGCGCCTGCCACATTTCTTGGTCCCTACCCCTGAATCTTTAGTGACTACCTTATTGCTTGTTTCAAACGATTTCTTCAAATTGACCCCCGTTTTGTACACAAAGCAAGGCGAACTACCTACTCTGTCCACAATTTCTTGATTGTATTTTAACACATTCCAGTTAAATTCTACAATTCTTCTAACTTCACCAGAGAAACTGTTGTACTGTACCACCAGTGCTCTCCCAAAGTTGTTTTCAGCATCATTTTTTATTTTTGTTTTTGTTTTTGAAAGATGTTGGATATTACCCAACAAAGGGATATATTTATAACACCATCCATTAATAATTCCCAAGCCTGTTTCAACAATCAATTATTCTGGATAACCTCTGTCCCTAAAAAAATCTGAAATCAATCTAATCTCAGATAAAAAGTCACATCTTTCTGAGGTCATTCTGGCCGCCCTGACCATCTGGCCCTTTAATATACTTCTTTTTTGCTTCCATGGGTGTGCACTTGAGTATGGAAGATATGAATTGCTAAAGGTATCCTTACAATATATTTTAGATTGTAACTTACCCTCACATTTCTCTATCCTAACATCCAAATAATCCATTTTGTTGGAATCCATTTTGTAAGTGAACCTCAGAAATTCTGTGGTAGAATTTAAATAATTTATAAAGGGGACCACAAGTTCCACAGGACCTTTCCATATGACAAAAATGTCATCCAGGAAACATCTGTAAAGTTTGATGTATTTCCAAAATTCTGAACTAAAAACATAACTAATTTCCCATTTCAACAGTACCAAATTGGCATAAATGGGGGCACATGCTGCCCCCATAGCTACACCCTTGATCTGTTTAAATGTCTCCCCTTCAAAATAAATAAAATTGTGTTCCAATACTACTCTCATAAGTTCCACCAGAGTGTCTACATCAACCTTACAGGTGGACCGTTTCTCACCCAAAAGTTCCATAAACATGTCTAACCTTTCTTCCACTAGAATACAGGAAAAAAGGTCAGCTACGTCAATGGTCAAAAAATGATCCTCACAATTAACCGTAGTAGAAGTCAAACTATCCAAAAAATTCCAGGAATCTTTCAATAAATGTTCATAGTCTTTTATTAAATATTTTAAGGAAAAGTCCAAGAAAGTAGCTATAGGGTAAGCTTTGGATTCCTCACTAGCTACTATGGGCCTATAAGGGGGGTCTGTAGTCCTTTTATGAATCTTCGGAATGCCAAAAAAAGATGCTATCCTAGGTTTTTTATTCTGCAAGATCCCACCTACCTTTTTGCCAAATTAAGACTCAAACCCAGGACCCTGCACACCATAGCCAAAGTGATTTATCACTAAGCCATGTCAGATGAGATCTAAACTATTGTCTAGTAAAAGGTCTTCAATAATCATGTCAATTTTCCTGTAGGATATATTGATCTCGTTAATAGAAACTGGAACATAGGTACTATTATCGTACAGCATCTCTAGTATTTTACTTGAATAATCTAAGGCATTCACTAGTACGACTCCTCCCCCTTTGTCTAGTTTCATAATTCGAATTCCTTTATCCCGAGACAATTCATCTAAAATTTCTTTTTCTCCTGAGGTCAAATTTGGTGAATAACCAATTTTTTTCTTTCTCTTTTTGTCCATACTCAGTTGGTAAATGTCAGAAGTGCATGCAGCTTCAAATACCTGTAAGGCTGGGTGCAAAGGTGGATTATATGTACTTGTCTGTTTGAAATTCTCATCCCTAACAGTAGATGGTTGTTCAAAGATAAGGGAAAAGTTAATTTTTCTAACAAAATATTTCAGTTCAAGAATAGCATCACTAACATCAAAACCCCTAGTAGGTACAAATTTAAAACCTTTTATGAACAGGTGGAAATGTTCTAGTTTAATTTCAATCCCACATAGGTTGAAAATCTTAAAACCCTTATAAGTTAACATTACCCCATCTTCATCAACTGTTATACTTTCGCTTTCTTCTTGGTTTTTCCTTGATTTTCTCCTTTCCCCTTCCCTGTAGAAAAATCCTGGTCATTACCTTCTTCATCATCCATATCCCCCACCACCAACGGGACTATAAGATCCAAACCCGTTTTTGGATCTAAAGGGTTGGGTATCCTGACCTCCAGGCAGGGGCCATTCAAATTGCTCCCCTCAGTAGGGTTCTGGATATTGTCCCCTACCAGAGCTTTGTTAACCGCTCCCATTGAGGGGGCATAATGGATCCCTCTATTGTCATCCATGTTCACTTGACCCATAGTATTTCTATTTCTAAAAAGCCTACCCTTGAAAAGGTAGGCTTTGTTATCTCTATATTGTTTTAAATCTCTAAATAATTTCTTTTGTTTACGTTTACAAATTTCTTCACATTTCCTATGTTGATGTTGTTGTGTCTTTCGGCTTATCTTGGTTAGGGGTCGCCACAGCAGAACTCCGGTCCGCTAATGTTTGGTAGTGGATTTTTTTATGTGCCGAGTTACCAGCCCTGACGCACAACCTTCAACAAAGACACGCCCATTCACGCATGCCTCCACACAGAAGACGCTCTAGCTGAGAACTGAACAGGACAATGTCTTGCTGTGAGGCGACAACGCTACTGCAGCACCACTACCGCGGATTTTTCACATTTCCTATCCACCCTAATAAAACAATGTTCATACACATCACAATAATGTTCAAATAACAAATTTTGCTTAATAGCTTGGTTTAATTTCTCAGCATCCTTCAATAAAAAATTCAACTTTTTTGCCTAGAATATTTCAACATTAAATTTAACATTTTAAATCCACATTCATCAAAAATCTGATTAAAAGCTTTTATCATGTCCATGTCGTATGAAAAACCCTCCGGGTATTTACACACTCTCAAACCCTGTGGTACAACATGTTTTTTCAAACATTCCTCTAAATACAAAATATCCAAATTTACATTTTTAACTTTAAATAACTTGTTTTCTAAGTCTCTAATTCCTTCTTTCAATGAACTAATTGTTGCAGTCGATTTGGCACTATTTGCGCCATAAATCAAATCACAATTTTCCAAAAACAAGTTATTGTTACTTTTAAAAGCTTGGACCCGTTCGTTTAACTTAAAGTTGTGTCCATTGAATGAAGTACCAGATCTTCCCTTGAGCTGCCAAGGAAGAAGAAATGGAGTTTGAAACAGTCCCTTGATTGAATGCTCCATTCCTACGCTGACTGGGTGAGTTCACTACCCCATTTGTCTCCTCATGTAAGAAACACACATCATTCCTGCCATTAGTTCCTTCATTTGGTGAAAGCAAGCCTTCGCCCCTCATTTCACCATCTCTGTTGTTTACACCTGAAAATAATGACTGGCTCCATGCTCTACACTGGGAAGGCAAAACAAAGTCACGTAGGGTACGGTCTCTCGTACCACACCCACTTCCTTCCTTGTCACTAGTCCCAAAGTCCACTGCCATTGAGTGTGCCTGACCACAAGGTAAAGTCTGCCCAGATTGAGAGATTAACTCAATCAGACAAGTGAGGTCACCGTTTAGGCTGCACATCTCGTTGTTGAGGCTGGCAATGGCCGAAAACACCTCTTTCTGCTGCATCTGAATACTCGTGTGGTCCAATTGACCCAAAACTCCTTCATCATCGCTGTTGTTAATGCCAACATTAAGGTTAACAGAAACCATTCCATGGTGCCTGCCTCCACACTAAAAACCAAATAACCAAGCAAAATGTGGAGAACACAGACCATAAAACTGGTAACGAGTAACTGAAAAAATGGTCTGGATGCACCGGAAAGCAATAAATAATTTATTCCACAGATAAATACAAGTGCTTTCACCCGGCCATAGTGCTGGGCTTTTTCAAATAAAACAAACACGTACAAACACAGACCAGTATAAATATTCTTTCCCTTAAAAAAAAAAAAAAAAGGCACCAAAAATCCCTTAAAAGGACATTTACATTCATTGCTCTAAAAATAAAACTACATAGCAAAGTGCAAAACACAAAATATATGAAAAATATATAAAACATATAAATACGTGTTTAAAATATTGCACTATTCTCCATTCATAAAGTACATTAATACAGAATATTTAAACACATATTGTGGTTGCCCAATAAGGATAATGTAGGTTTGCAGGGACTGCCCCAGTTTTTTATGTAGGTAAATCTGAGAGGGCACTAAGTAAAAGAATATATGAACACACCTAGAGTATTAGAAAGAAAAATGTGAACAATGCACTTTACAGGCACTTGCAAGCTGAAATCACACACAATGGTTTTAGGTTTGGAATTCTGGAATATGTAGTAACTGACCCTAGAAGAGGGGAATGGGAAAACTGGTTGTGTTGTAGGGAGACCTACTGGCAGATTAAATTGAACGCAACCAGTTACCCAGGGATCAATGATCATATTTCAATCAAACCTCATCTAATTAAAAAAGCAAAAAGATTTTAGCCACCTACATAAACCTACATTGTTCTTATTGGGCAAACA
Organism: Protopterus annectens; assembly: GCF_019279795.1. Taxonomy (NCBI): domain Eukaryota; kingdom Metazoa; phylum Chordata; order Ceratodontiformes; family Protopteridae; genus Protopterus; species Protopterus annectens. The sequence goes on from NC_056732.1 coordinate 909,022,367, forward strand.
CAATATGTGTTTAAATATTCTGTATTAATGTACTTTATGAATGGAGAATAGTGCAATATTTTAAACACATGTATTTATATGTTTTACATACTTTTCATATATTTTGTGTTTTGCACTTTGCTATGTAGTTTTATTTTTAGAGCAATGAATGTAAATGTCCCTTTAAGGGATTTTTGGCGCCTTTCTTTTTTTTTTTTTTTTTAAGGGAAAGAGTATTTATATTAGTCTGTGTTTGTATGTGTTTGTTTTACTTGAAAAAGCCCAGCACTATGGCCAGGTGAAAGTGCTTATATTTATCTGTGGAATAAATCATTTATTGCTTTCCGGTGCATCCAGACCATTTTTTCAGTAATTGGTTACCAGTTTTATGGTCTGTGTTCTCCACGTTTTGTTTGGTTAGATTGCTTTAAGATGTTTTCTCAAACATACCCTTCTTTACAGCCAGTTTACAATAAGGAAGAGACACTGTGCAAGTAGGAAGGATTGGTATCTACAAATATATATATATATGAAAAGAAACATACACATAGAGAGAGAGATAAATATGTATGGAGATACATATATATGTATCACAATATATAGATATATTACCAATAAATACTGAGGTTTGTGCGTATGTATATATATATATATATATATATATATATATATATATATATATATATATATATGCAAACATATATATATATATATATATATGGTTCCCCTTCAGAAGGTTGAATGGCTGAAATCTCGAAATGCATATGGCCAAAGCCATATGCTCGAATTTCAGAAGCTCGACCTTCTGAAAAGGGAAAAAAAAGCAACGTAGCACAAAACTATGTTTCTGCAGGGGAGCAACCCCCCCTGCACCCCCACACTTCCAGCTACTTATTTATACCAACTCTGAGATCGCACTACAGTGCAGAAATGGAAATCTCCCATGTATGCCAATCCCCATTCAGATGATCGAGCTTCTGAAATTTCGAGTATATGGTCTTGACCATATGCATTTCAAGATTTCAGCCATTTGACCTTCTGAAGGGGAACTATATATATATATATATATATATATATATATATATATATATATATATATATATATATATATATATATATATATATATATATATATATATATATATATATATATATATATATATATATATATATATATATATATATATATATATATATATATATATATATATATATATATATATATATATATATATATATATATATATATATATATATATATATATATATATATATATATATATATATATATATATATATATATATATATATATATATGCATACATGTCTCAATATACCATACAAACATATGCTGCTGATAGACCACCCATAACTGGGGCAGCATGCACAGTTGGATGCAAAAGGACCCATGACACTCACATCTGCACCCCCCCCCCCCATTGTCCAAATAAATAAGTGAACAGTGCACTGCTACAAAATCATGATAGGCCATACACAATAGCCAGACATGCAACAACCTCTTAGCAAAACAACTAAAATGACTGAACATAGCAAAGAGAAATACCACCAGCCAGTAATTCATACATGTTTATTATACATTGATGTCTTGGCTAAAGCCTTCAAGGAAGAAAAGCTTTCAGGAAATACTTGCCGTAATCACAAGAAGCAATTACCACATGAACTACAATATGAACTGGCACCTCATCTAAGTGTCATGTTTAATCATAGCCTCACCTCAGGTTTCGTGCCCACTGAGTGGCGCAGAGCTAGAGTTATCCCACTCCACAAAGGGGGGGGGTGCACCTTGGATCCCAGAAACTACTGTCCCATCAGTCTGATGAGCCTTATCTGCAAGGCCATGGAGCGTATTATCATGGAACTTATAAACAAAGACATTGGCAACCTTCAAACACTGGAACCCACCCAGTTTGGGTTCGAAAGGGCCAATCTTGTCTCCTGAACCTGACTGACTTCTTTGAATCAGTCTCCAGAGCCATGGAGTAGGGTAAGGTGGTCCACAGTCTATCTAGACCTCGCCAAGGCCTTTGATACCCATCCCCCACTCTGGAATCATAGATAAACTTACTAAGCTGGGCATTAATCCCTACGTCACCCAATGGGTTGCCAACTGACAGAACCCACACTGAAAAAGTAGCCAACTCCAAATCCATCTCCAGACAAGTAACAAGTGGAGTACCTCAGGGTTCAGTCCTGGGACCACTCTTGTTTGGCATCTACTTCTCTGAAGTACAGGCCAACACTAAGGGAGCTGTTATTGAATGCCCAAATTATGTGGATACTCTACAAAAGGGCCTTACAGAAGCAGATGCTTGGTGCCAGAGACATGGGCTCAAGCTCAATGCCAAGAAATGTATAGTTATCTCCTATGGGAAAAAACATGTACCCGTGAATTACCACATAGGTGGCAGTATAATAAACACTGAAAGTGTGATAAGAGACTTAGGGACACAGGTGGACAGTGGTCTCACCTTCGATAACCACATCGCCACAACAGTCAGGAAATCCTTCTATGTGGCAAACCTCATCACTAAGGGCTTTTCATCCAGAAAAAAGGAGGTCATTGTCTCACTGTACTCATCCCTCATTAGACCCATTATAGAATACAATGCCCCATTTGATATGCACCTCTCAAGACATCTGCAACAACTGGAAAGGCTGCAGAAATACCTTACTAAAAGAATCACAGGTCTAAAGCAGATGCCCTATGCTGACCGCCTTGAAAAACTCCAGCTATACTCTGTTGCATATCGTCTACTCAGAGGCGATCTCTGCTTAACATACAAGGCCATGTCAAACCCAGAGCTGTTCGACATGCTACACTTAAAGAAATCCCAATCCCTCAGAGCCACACACTCCTGGGATCTAAACCTTGTCATCACAATAAACAAAACATGCTGAAGGGATAGGTTCCTGACCCAAAGACTCTCCAGACTCTGGAATAGACTACCCATACATGTCAAGCAGAGTGCCTCTTTAGCCCTCTTCAAAAGGAACTTGACGATTGGATGGGAGAAAGGAAATTCAGCCCGGGGATCACATCAGTCGCCCTGCTAGACAGGGGTCCAGGGAAGTAAATAGTGTAGGAAGAAATAGCCGGGAAATTGTTATGGCTAGGCTTGTAGGGCTTATAGCCTAGTACCAACCTATGAGCCTATGAAACACTTAATTACATAATGAAATACACAGCCCCCAATTACACTCCTCATTTAATCCCCTAAGGGATAAAGTATCACATTTAATATTAGTACATTGATTCTGTACATAACAATTGTCATTTTATTAATGTTTCTTCAAACTGAGAAACAGACTTATTCCAAAACAGTATCCTGGAACCAACTACTGTCCTCATAGTGAGACTTATTCAAATGTACAGCTATAGAACTGTTGTTTTTCTTATCAGTAATGTCTCATATATTCTAACAGCCTAGTTTTAAAACAAGTGTTACTCTCCCCCACATAACATATGTTACAAGGGCATCTAAGATCATTCTCCATACACCAAACTCTTGAATGTAGAGATTCCAACATATTTTCCAGATTTCTCCACAGCAGGAATGACAGCACTAAATAATGTTCATAGGTTCATAGGTTCATACTAGGCTATCTGCCCTAGGGCATTTATAAGCCTAGCCAGAGTGTGTTTGGCTTTCGCCACCCATTTTAAATTAATTTTGCTATGCCCTTTTTTGAGGTTAGTATACTGTGCCTCTGTCTAACAGTGACACAGAAGTGATACCCGGGGTAAACCTACGATCTCCCATCCACTCAACAAGATTCCTCTTGAAGAGAGTCAATGAGGGACTCTGCCTAACCTGGACTGGGATTTTATTCCAGAGTGAAGGGAGCCTCTGTATTATGAATCTGTCCCTCCAGCATGTCCTATTTATTTCAGTGCTGAGTTTCAAGTCTCTCGAGTGCGTAGCTCGATGGGATTTGGATTTTCTGAGGTGTAGCATGTCCATTAATTCCGGGTTGGACATGGCTTTATGCGTCAGGCACAGATCGCCTCTGAACAGGCGGTATGCCACTGAGTAGAGCTGGAGTTTCTTTAACCAGGCAGCATATAGCATCTGTTTGAGCCCTTTGATCCTCTTGGTGAGGTACTTTTGGGGTCTTTCCAGTTGCTGCAGGTGTCTGGTAAGGTACATCCCAAAAGGGGCATTGTACTCAATTATGGGCCTGATGAGGGATGAGTAAAGAGGCACGATGACCTCCCCTGATCTAGATGTGAATCCCTTCATGATTAGGTGGGCTATATAAAATGTTTTTCTAACCACTTTGGCCACGTGGTTGTCAAATGAGAGATTGCTATCAACTTGGGTCCCAGGTCCCTAATTACTTCTTCTGTACTTAATGGTTTACCACCTATGTGGTAATTTGTGGTCACTTTGTTTTTGCCAAAGGGGATGACTATACACTTTTTGGCATTTAGCTTGAGGCCATGGTTCTGGAACCAGTTGTCTGTTTCTATGAGGTCCTTTTGGAGGATGCTTGTGTCGGCTGGAGAGTCGATTATGGTGCCCAATTTGCAGTCATCTGTGAACTTGGTCAGCCACAGTCCTTCCGTGTTGGCCTGTACCTCCGAGAAATATATACTGAACAAGAGAGGTCCCAGGACTGAGCCTTGTGGGACGCCACTTGTAACTGGTTTGGAGTCTGACATGGCTCCAGCAATTCTAACCATGTGGGTTCTGTCCTTGAGCCAGTTTGCAACCCATCTAGTGACATAGGGGTTTATATTTAAGCTGGTGAGCTTATCTATAATGCCCGAGTGGGGTATTGTATCGAAGGCTTTTGCCAGGGCCTGGTAGGCTGTGTGGACCACCTTCCCCTCATCAATGGCCTTGGTGACTGTTTCAAAGAAACCAACCAGGTTTAAGAGGCAGGATCTGCGCTTAGCAAAGCTGAACTGGGTAGGATCCAGTGTCTGTAGGTCCCCAATATCTTTATTTATGAGGTCCATGATGATCCTTTCCATAGCTTTGCAGACCAAGCTAGTCAGGCTTATGGGGCGATAGTTTCCAGGATCCATTGAGGCACCACCTTTGTGGAGAGGGACCACTGTTGCTGTATGCCACTCTTTGGGTACATATCCTGTAGTAAGGCTGAGACTGAACAGTAGTTTTATGTTTGGGTTTAGCTCTTCTTGGAGTTCATGTAGAACGCAGCCCGGGACACTGTCTGGTCCTATTGATGCTGTTTTTTGCTTTGGAGAGGGTGGCTCTTACCTGAGCATCTGAGATGTCAGGGGGACAGCACTCTGCTGGGATAGATATTTGCCCTTTTGGTGGGGAGGGAAGTTTGCTGAACCTGTCAGCTAGGATGATGGCAATGTCTGTGGGTTCAGTGTATTTTTGTCATTTTGGACTAATTCTGAGCATATCTGGGAATTCCCACCCAGGTTCCTAACATAACCAAAGAAAGCCTTGTGATTATCCTTAGTGTCCTGTGCAATTTTTCTCTCAAAGCTGGCCTTAGACGATTTTATGAGTGCCCGTAGTTTTTTGCTAATACTGATCAGAGATGCCTTCCCTTTTTGGGATTTTGCTCTATCATGTAGTAGCTTCCTCCTTCTATTGTATAGTTTGTTTATGGCTGGGGTCCACCAGACAGGATGTCTGCCTTTGGAGGATTGGGTCTTGGTTTTATTTGGGATTGCATGATCCATGCATTCCTGAAGGTGTTCACAGAATGTGTTTATAAAGGATTCTGCAGTCTGGGTCGTATTTTCCACAGGCCCGGGGGCTTTGAAGGATTCCATCTCAGTTTTGAGGAGTGTGAAATTGAAATTTGCTTTAGAGAAGTTTTTCACTGTGGTTTTCTGGGTAGGGGGCCGGGTTGGGATGTGAATAGCCAGTGAGATTAGTTTATGGTCTGATCTTACCAGTGAGGGATACACTTCTGGTCTGGAGCATAGAGTCCCCATGTTGGTGATGATCAGGTCCAGTATGTTTTCCCCTCTTGTGGGAGTGGTAACAAGTTGTTCCATAGCATTTGAGTTTATAAATTCTAGGAACCTTTGGGCTAGGGTGTTGGAGCTAGAGTAATGCTCCCAGTCTATGTATGGGTAGCTGAAGTCACCCAATATAATGGTGTTTGGCGAGACCTTCATATTTTCCAGTGTTCTCAGGAAGGCCAAGTGGGGTTCCTGGGTTTGGGAGGGTGGTCTATAGCAGGCTATAAACTGGAAGGCAGTTTTACCCACTGTTAGTTGCACATGAATAGTCTCTGATGCTTCGTGCTGTGCCACCAACCTGGAGGTGTGGGTATCTTTGACAAATATTGATACTCCCCCTCCTTTTGTGGTTCGGTCCAAGTTTTGGGGCTGAAAAGCATGGTATGAGGTATAATCTGGTAGTGCTGGGGTGCTCTCAGGAGCCTTGAACCAGGTTTCTGTTACTGCACAGATATCAATGTTCTCCATGCTAAGGAGAGTTTCAAGTGCATGCATCTTGAGGTTTAGACTTCTGGCGTTGAGTAGCATTACTCTTAGTTTCTTATCCCTTGTGATACCTATGGAGGTGGGTTTGTCTTTTGAGCCTTGCCTAAAAAAGGCACTATGGGGGTAGCAAGAACCTTTGCCAATATCCGAAAGCCCAGGGGTGACAGGTGGAAGCTGTCCCTAGCGAAGCATGATGCTTGTAGAGCATGTCATCCCAGGCTGACAGGCATTGGATACCCTTTGAATGACACCAATACTTAAGCAAATTGTTGAAATTGATCATCTTCTCTTCATATTGTGGCATCATTCTTGGTGAGGGTAAGATGCTACTCAAGGTCAGGGTCATACCAGCCTGGGCTACATGCTCAGAGAGCTCCTCTATGTCTCTTTTCATGTAGTCCAGGGAGGTACGTCTCAGGTCATCCACACCAACATGGACAATGACTGAGCCATATTTGTACTTGCCTTGGAGTGACCTGAGTGCTTGTGTTATGTGGCGGATCCTAGCGCCCAACAGGCAGCTCACCGTGACCTTCTCCTTGTTCAGCCTGGTGAGCGGGACGTCAGTGTGCCTGACGATAGAGTCACCTATTACAAGTGTATCAGGTGTGTTGTTTAGCCTTAAGGGATGTGACTGTTCGGCACACTGGCTTTGTGAGCTATGTGTTGTACATGTTTTGCTTTGGGGTAATGGTTGCTTGGGTGTCTGCTTTGGAGGTCTCTGCTGCTTAGGCAGATTTTTATTTAGAGCCTCCGGGTATGTTTTTGTGTTTATGTGTTTGGTTTGCTGTCGTGGTAGGTCTATGTGAGACTGGAATTGTAGTGAGTGTGGTTTCCTTCTCCTCCTGACTGGTTACTTCAGTACTGAGTTGAGAAAGCTTATCCTTTAGTTTGGCTATATGGTTGCATCTCTCACATGTGTTGGAATTTGTTGGGAGGAGGAGAGGGTTGTCTGTGTACATGAGGCAGTTGTAACATTGCCTCAAGATTCCCAGATTCACCAGCTGGACCAGAGAGGAGATTGACAACTGACCTTTGGACATGCTAGAATAGTATTGGGAATTCCTTTATAATTGAAACAAAGGGCCAATTGGGAACAAGGTACTCTAGGCGAGTTTGTGAGGGTGTAGTGATTTTAATTTTTTCGTGCTGACTTATATAATTGCTTTAGTGAGCAAGTGCCAAGTAACTTAAATGCAATGTGTTACAGGTAACTTAAATGCAAAAATGACAAACAGTAACTTTCTTTCAAGTGAAACAAGAAAATAAGTACAGTAAGCAATGCAGATATCACTAGGGATCCACAGAAGCACTGAAAAGCTGCGTTTTAGGTGGAATTAGCATTTCAGGGAAATAACAAGCAAGCAAACAACAAGCATACAAACAAACCTAGATTCAGCAGGCCTGGATCTAGTCTATGCTACAGCAAACAAGATGTACCAATTTCAGTAAGAAACAGTTCAAATATGCAGGCACTATAAGCCTTTAACCAGAAATTCCCAGCTCAGAAGGGCAGAGTCCAGCCTCTCCTCCCACAAGAGTGCAGACCACGAACCTTCTTAATGTAAAATAACTGTCCTGAAGCCCAAGTGCTTAAACCAGAACTAATACACTTTTAGAATAACAGACACTGAGCCCTCAATCAGCAGTTCCCAACTTAGAAGGATGTAAGCTACCTGTCCTGCTACCACAGTGCAGGCCACAAACCTTCCTAATGTAAAACAACTGGTCTGAAGCCCAAATGCTTAAACTAAAAGGCTTAGAATGAGTTACACCAAGCAGTAATAAATACAATTGAGTACTTTTAAGATGATGCAAAAGCAAAATAAATTAGGAAGAAACACAAATACAGTAAAAGCAGATACATTTTTTTTGAGTGAGCAAATGAGATGGGCCCAGGAGTTACAGGACAGAAACAAGTGCAAATGCAGGCCTTCAAATCAGTTGAGAGAGATGGAAGACCGCCCAATGACCAATAACTACAAATTCTGGTCCAGAACCACTCCTTATGTGGTAGACAGATTACCTAATGCTTACCACTCCCACTGATAAGCTAGAAGGCTTCCCTCCAACACAGAAAGGCTTGGGGGGCTCAGAAGCTTACAAACAGTCCTGGATACAGCAAATCTGTATCTGGAACACTAATTACAGGAAAGGTAGGAAACAGGCTTACAATTTTTTTCTCAGAAAAGTAGCAAAAACAGTAGTAAAAACAATTCACATGCAGTGCAAGCTGGCACACTTGAGTATGTAGCAATATTAGTCCACACACAGTTTGAAAAAAATGTAATTAAATTAAAAAGGACTAAAAGCAAGTGTAGAAAGGGTTTATTAGGTAGAATTTGTGAAGAGATGGGGCTGGGGGAGTGTCCTAGATCAAATCTACAGTGGGGCGGGCACTGCAAAAGCCACCAAATTTAAACTACAACCAAGAACAGGGAGGAGGGGGTGGGGAAGACAGTTTCAACAGAGATGTGAGGAATCACAGTGCAAATTATAAAACCAAAAAAATATATACTGATCTCTGTATATTTGCAGAACAGTAAGACAGCATATATCTAAGCAACAATTTAGCTCTATAATACAGAATAATACTGAAAAATATACTCAGCTCTATATATTTGCAGATAGTCTTGTAAGGCTGCTTACTAAAAGTGGACAATTTCCAGTTAATACCTCACACACAGTGAAACTAGCTAGTTAGACCATTATACCTATCAACTTCCTATTGTATGACATCTGGAGAAAGCCTGACATATTTGGTGGACAGAGGCCCAAATACATGGTCATACTTGAAATATTGCTGTTATACACTGAAAAAGTTGCTAGTGTTACAGAGTTTGTTGTAACATATCTTTTCTGAAGGATATAAAGTCAGAAAAACAAATGGATGTTAGGATTTACTGATTGCAATCTCCAGAGTATGCTATTGATTTGCCAAGGACAACACCTGTCTGGGAATAGACCAAACATAACAGGCTAACCTGTGGCCATTATATGGATAGCCTTACATTTGAGAGCTATACAGAGACAGACCTTTGTCAAACTGAAACCCATGCAGATGCATGTTCAGACAAATCCTGTTAAACTAGCAGTATCCCAAACATATAACAGCAGTACTGACATTCTGCCCCTAAATCTTGAACCTTCACCATTTATTTGGCTTGTCTCCACAAGTCCTGTTGTAAGAGGTATTAGCTCACACACCTCCATGTCTTCCTCACAGGTAAGGGAAAGGGCTAATGCCCACATGGAGTACTCAATTATAGAAGTGTGTTACGATGGCATTGGCTATTGGAAGAACTACACAGCTGCCCTGCATGCAATTTAACGAGTGGGGAACACTCATTGCTGTACAGGGCCATCATCTGGTCATGAGCATCACCTACAAAACCCATGCTGCCACCTATTCAAACCAGCTCTATTCTTACAGTACACAGAGAGAGAAAGAAAGAAAGAAAGAAAGAAAGAAAGAAAGAAAGAAAGAAAGAAAGAAAGAAAACAGATCAAAACAACAACAAAAAACAGAAAAGAGAAGAAAAGAAAAAAAAAGGTAAGTGGAACATGTAAGCATGTAATAGAATGTAGTGCTTGGTCTGTAATAATGGGAAATATGATTTGGAGGAATATATATCCCAACAAGACTTGCTGCACTAATATCCTGCTGAACAGCTATTATGGCCATAGCATCTGGCCCTCTCAGCAGTGGGAGGGATCACAGCCGTACTTCTCAACTGTACAGATCCTCACAGAATGTCCAGATTTTTTCATCATAATTTTTTGTCTGTTCCTCCTGAAATCTGTATATTTCTGGCAAATAGCTGAGGATTGAAGTCATCAAGTAATGACAAACACATGAGTTTATGACTCCATATCCTTAAGAATATTCACGGCAATGCAAAATGCATTAGTCTACAAACTTCCTAAGTTTATAACAGGAATATTTAAAATCTGGCCCTATTTATCCCCCATCATTTTAGGATTTGTCCAGATGTGATGCTCTAAGAGGTTGGGAGGTAGGATCACAGCTCAAGAACCTGACTCTCCCTGGGAAAGGACAGCTCACATATGACAACCACTGGGGTGCCTTTCAAACAGTTGTGACTGTGCCACTGCTAGGCCAGTTAATGGGATGCTGTCCATATCCATGTTACCTGTGAATATGAGTATGAAACATGTTTGTCTTGTAAATCTAACAGACCTATATAGGGCATGTGCATAGTAAAGTACTGTTGCAGACATGTGTGTTGAACTGCATGTGATATATTGAATTAATAACATTAAACTGTACAGTGTTCTGCTGGAAAGTAAGCACATTTGTAACTATCTGTAGTCACATACACATATACCTGTGTTATGTCAGCCAAACCACTGGTAAGTCTGTGAGCAAGGACAATGTAACATAGTAGCCTACTTATGACTGTTGGACATCTTCCAGCTTATCACAGTGATGTCAAAGCCAGCTGTGCATCAACTTACTAATGTATGGTGCAGCTATATTAATACAGTATCAATACTGATGTCCCTTTTGTCACCCATGTATGTGTGCCATTGTCCCGACGTACTGCTATAACAGGTTGAGAAGTATAATTGAGCAGCAAGACTGTAAATACAGTGTGCCATACTAACATAGAACAGAAATGTATACCAGGTATCCCCTGAACACATGTATGTATGCATATGTTCAGCTGGAAGGCACAAAACTAAGAACATGGGTTTCAAGCAGTCAGGTACATAGGTTGTGCATGTTGCACCTGTGTGCAATATCAGTGTCAGTGCATACAACAGACATAAATGTGTACAGCTACTGGTTGTTGCATTGCCTGACACTGATATGGGTACTAGAGTAGGCATGATTATCAGGTAGTAATCAGAGAAGTGTCCAACTGTGTTATGACCCTCTGTCCATGCCTACCACTAACAGCTATATCAACACCTATATACAGTGGATATCACAAGTGTACACACCCTTGTTGGAATGCCAGATTTGTGTGCTGTATGACAATGAGACCACAGAAAATCATTTCATAATGTTTCTCATCTTGAATGTGACCCCTGACCTATACAATTCCATTGAAAAACAAACAAAGGTGTTTATAGGAAGCAACTATTGCCAAGTGAAGATGTGCCATGATGTTAGAGTCCAAACCAAGATGAATAAATGAAGTAACCATATCAGTTTAAGGGTGTGCACACTCATTCAACTGGCTTATTGTATTGATCATTTCCATATGTTTTCACAGACCAGATTGCTATGTTTTCAATTGAATTGTACAGGCTATAGGTCACATTAAAGGTGGGAATTGTTTTGAAATGAGTTGTTGTGGTGTTATGTTCCAATTGCACAAATACCTGGCATTGTAGCAGGGGTGTGTACCCTTTACATCCACTGTAGCTATATGGACTCAGCAGTACCTGACCTGTATAACCAGCCTCCACCAAGGTAGAGTAATCCCCTTTGGTGGACAGCAGCAATACAAAAACACATAATAGGTTGCTATATTGGCTGTACAGGGACACATAGGTGCAGACAACAACTTGGAAGCAAGTCCACCTCTATCTGAACAAGTGTATAAGTTCACAGGTGACTTCCTGTAAGGCTGACTATGACTACAAATCAGACATATCCACACCACCAAAGACAATTGCAACAGTGTCTCCACATATGTTGTCAGTCTCAGAGGCAACAACACAATTCGCCCTGTACTGGGAGTAAAGCACACCTCATACACACGTCATAGATATAGGCAACCTGCATCAGACAGGATAGGTGGGAACACTGCCACCCAGCCCACTCCAGTTGTATAGGGGGATATGCACATCAACCACACTCCTCCTCTCAGCAATGGTGAGCATGTACATATTGCCTACTGATGGCAACAACAGCAAATTTCCATGGGGCATAATAACATCATTGTCTGCCTTTTTTTTCAATCTGTAGCATTTAATTAACTTTTATAAATATTCTTAAATATGTTTTTTACGTATTTAGTAATTAGTGAGTGAATGTTTATTAATTAAGGGCTTTTATTGGTAGGGTAGGTCAGGTGATTCTGTGTGTTTAAAGTATTTAAGTTGATGTAATTAATATGTTCATTGATTCTGATTAAGCTTTATTACAACCTTATGAAATCGCTCAATCCTGTTTGTGAATAAAGTGTAGTTTGGTGGAACATTTCTCCTTTCATCTGCTTCAACAGAGGTTTTGTGTCACTGTTGTTCCTTAGTTTGCTTTTTTGGATCACTGTCTGCCTCCTATATGAACTCAGGCATGTGCTCACAGCTCCATCACACACCACTGTCAGACACAGACCTGCCACCATCCACACACCATCCACATGGAAGGTGGCCACTGTCATCCTTCTACACAGAAATGAATGGAGAATAGAGGATTATGCAACTAAGTGTCCAACATTGGGGGGAATAAGATAGCTCAGGGCTAGGAGTGTAATGCAAGCTGCTATAGCCATGATACATTGTAGGGTTATGGTGTAGTTTAGATTATTTGCAAGTAATAGCCACTATTGATGTACAATTTGACAACCGTGTGAGATCCTGTGACCATTTTACCTGCTAATGTCTTCCAGGTAACATGCAGAGGACTCATCTACCAGCATTCTCTGCTGGGGAAACTGACATCATCACCCAATGTGTGATCGAACATTATGCCCTGTTATTTGGATGGAGAGCACAAGATGTGTGGAAGAGGACTGCCTTGTGGAACGATCTGGTCCACAGGGTAAATGATGCTGGCCTGCACAGCAGAACATATAAGCAGGTGCAGTATTGGGCCACTGACCTTATACTCCATGCCTGTCAATGGGCTACTGCTGTATTGAAGGACTGGCTAACCACTGGTGGGGGCCCAGCCATCCAGCCCACCACTGACACCGACTGAGGAACTCCTCGCCAACCTTGAGGCACCCGCCCAATGCACAAACCATGAAGTTGAGGAAAGCATTATAGAGGTGGGTTACACCCACACAATTGATGAGGAGTGTGCAAGTAAGGGCCCAGTGGGGATTAGTACACTAATGCATCACACATACATGTATCTACATCCATGTGTCAGGTCCAACTGCAGTTGTGGATGGGGTTTTCTAATGCTCAGAGGTGCACATCTTTGGTAAGGACAGAACATTGTGCATTATTGGGGTTAGTACTGTAAATGTGCAGACATGCTGCATCCGTTCTGTACCAATGCCACATGTGAGTCTGTTGACAATACCTCCCTCACACAACTACCTAGGACCCACTGGTCTGCATATGGGACAGCAACCTGAAACTGATAAGTATGACATTGTTCTGTTGTTGCCTGAAAATACCCCAGGCATGTGAAGGGCATGCAATTTACCATGCACACAACTATCAGTAATAGCTATATTGCTTTATGTGCATGTTCACTTGTGGTGGGGTTAACTGCATTGCATCACAGTGGTCACCACTGGGGCCTATCTGACGTGAATTCAATATTCCTGTAGCATAACTTACAACTTGTCAGTGCCAGGACGTCTGGACAGAGGCCAGCAAAATGGGCTGGACAAATGGTCTAAGGTAGGGACATGTGTGATACATTAGTGGTATACAGTGTATAGAAATTGCGTACAAACCCTTGTTAAGATGTAAGGTGCTCCTGTTACATACAAATTGGGACCACAATATGTCAGTCCACACCTCTTCCAGCCTTTAACGTGACCCATAACATGAACAGTTCACTTGTAAAACCAAGCATTTGGACTCATGTATTGCACCTACAAGGCTGGCCACTTGTGAGGGTGGCAGACATCGTATCAGCATGATGTTTCAGTCAGGTATGATACCTCATGCTGCCATATGTGTCAGTACACTCACTGTGGCCTATTTGGTTACAGTATCACATACATGGGCATTAAGGCACACAGACCACTTCCGACCATGTATAGGTTGCAAACATTTAAATATTCCAGACACATCTGTACAGAGGACTGTTCAATGGTTTAACTTACTGCATCTGAGGCAGATGTTGTTACCACACTATATAAAGTAATGGCAGTGGGAGGTGGTCACCAGCCATGTATGACATACACATCAAAATGGTATAAGCCACATGCCACATCATATCTTGTGTGGCTTATACCATTTTGATGTGTGTACCATACATGGCAGCAGGAGGTGGTCAACAGCCATGTATGGTACACACGTCAAAATGGTATAAGCCACACAAGATATGATCCTCACACACACAAACAGTTGTCAGTACTGAAATTAGAACTCATGCCTACCCAGTTATTGCTACTATAGTGCTACACAGTTATCAGATGTGCCACAGAGCTTATACATTTCCACCTTGTCCAAAGGTACTTCTAAGGTGGATGACATCAACAGAACTACTAAATTGGAGTGAGGGGAAGTGTAAAGGGTAGTACACACATCAAAAATGGTGTAACCCACACACTACATAATTCTCACACAAAGACATCCCAACAGTTTTCAGTTGAGAGATTAGAACTCCTGCTTATCTAGTTATGTCTACTATAGTGCGATGCAGTTATCAGATGCACCACAGAGTTTATATAGTTTCACCTACTTCAAAGGTACATCTAAGGTGGATGACATTAACAGGACTACTAGATTGGGGTGAGGGAAAGTGTGAAGGGTAGTACACAAGTCAAAAATAGTATAAGCCAGACAGTAAATGATTCACACACACTCACTTGCCACTATTGGGATTAGAACTCCTGCCTGTCTAGTTAAGTCTACTATAGTATTACACAGTTATTGTGCATGCTACAGAGCTTACTAAACTTTCAGATGGCCAAAGCTGCTGATAACTGCACAGCTGAGGTAAAGTATTACAGGTGGCAGAAAGTCTGTCTTCAGTTCCACCCTTATGTCATGCTAGTTCTTTCTGTCTTGCACTTCAAATAGCATTATGGCTTGGCACTTAACAAGGTTATTGTATCAATAAGTCTGGCACACCTGGGAGCTGTCAGCAGTACTTTTTCATCACAGAAGTAGCCCCAGTACTTACTAGTTATGTCCACCCCCTCCTGACATGACTGAAGGGCAGTTTTCTGTCCTGTCACCTATTAACCTGGTGCACTTGTCTATTCTGAGGCACTCTGCAATTGCCTCATGTACACAGAAAACCCTCCCCTCTAAACTCCAAATACTCAGACCTGTGAGAGTTACCCGTTTATCACCCAATGTGGACATATGCACTCTCTAGCAAAGACGGGACTAGCAGGTCAAGAGGATAAGATCAACACCTGCACCACACCATGTGGAACACATAGCTCACCATGACACCCATTTTGACAGCTATAACATACAGTGAAAAGCCACACACCCACCTTCACAGAGGTACTCAATAGACATTTACCCGAACAGTACAGACCAGCAAGCCAGACACCCACTCAGACACCACATCATGGCACATGCCTAGGGACACATATTTATCCTACACAGTGTGCCCCTCAACCTAAGCTCCTAAGGCTAACCACCTTGCACAATACAGTGATCATGGGTAATGCAATACTGAGGCACAAACATATCCCACTCACTAAGTTGAATATGGAGCAGGTAACAGCCAAATATCTATCACATGCCAGCATCCAACACATGACACAGCCAGTCATGGCACTCCACAACAACTATGAGTATCACTCTGTATCCATGTGGGTGTGAATGACATGGGACACACCTCCCTGGACTACATAACAAGAGACATGGTTGAACTGTCTGATTATGTGGTCCATGCAGGTGTGACAGTAGCCCTGAGCAGTATACCACCATTACCCAGAATGATGCTGTGGTACTATCAACAGATGAATGACTGCAACATTGGCTTACATGTTTTTTTGTCATTCTCAGGGGATCCAGTATCTCTCTGCTTAGGATGATATGATTGACAGAACTCAATGATTTGCCACAGATGTCCTACATCTGTCAGCACTGGGTTTCCATGTACTGGCTAAGTGTCTTGCCACCCCTATAATGCCTTATTAGGCAGTGTTCCTAATGTAATTACCACCATAACAGCTAGACATGTATGAAATCTGAGGGTCATGCTGCTCAACAGTTGACATCTAACTGTCAGAATGCAGTCACTCAAAGCACTCAGAGTGGAGGACATTAACATTTTTGCTGTAATGGAGAGGTGGTTCACAGCAGCAGACAGCAGCCCTGCAGTATCAGGCTATAATGAATTCCACAGTTGTTATCCCCCAAACATGGACCACACCACACCTCCACAGGTGGTGTTGTTTCCATATTCATTATGGATAGCAACACCTCCAGACTAGTATCCCAGCATAATGCATTGGAGATACTTCCGGTAAAACTGCACTGAGGTAATAGTGCAATCCAGACCATAGCCTGCTATGGGTCTATGTCTATGTTCCTAGACTGTCAATGCACATTTATCAACACCCTGGCAACTATGATGTTCCAACGCAACACTGACATAGGATGAGACTTCAACTACCCCTCCATCACCTGGGGAAAATAGCCAAGTGCCAGTATAGTGGCCCAACACTTCCTGGGATTCATCATTTCCAATGCCCTGCACCAGCTCATACTGACCCCTAGTAGATGATGCAACAGCCTTGACCTGTGTTGACTACTTAAATATGGGATTGTTGCTCATGAACAGTTGTTAATCCCTACCTGGTGAAATCCACACAGGCTGTAATCAACATGTAACTCAACATTGTCAGCCACACCCCCCACAAAGGTAATCACCTTGCAAAATCTCTCCAAAGCTGACTTTTCAGCCATAAAAACAGGGGTGGATGACTTCACTGCACCCATGGCAATGGAAAATAGCTGCATGACTGTCGAATCATGCAGATATGTACTGTACAAACTGCTACATGAATGCATGGTACTAGTCATAGCCAACAGAACCCAGACACTCTCCTCCAAACACTAGGAGACAATGTGATGGTCCCCTGCTATTACTAAAGTGTACAACAGAAGGAGGAAACTGTTGCAGAGAAAGGTGGTGTCCCATGACTGTTGAGCTCTCTTATAAGCCTCAAACACAACTTGGGATCCCTCATGGAATCCCCTACAGGCATCTATGAAGGCAGACATGCAGCAGACACTGATGACAATCACAAAAGCCTTTGATAGTTACATCAACAACCTCCACAGCATTAAATACAAGTGATGTGAGTTACTGCACAATGCTAATGCCTATCCTGAGACAGCAGAGATTAGGAGGAGATTGGCTGCCCATCCAGCCCATGTTGAGAGAGCCACTGCTGCAGTAACCAGGTGCATGTTTCAGTCTGTAATGGATGCACAGGCACGTAATGAACATAACACCAGACAAATGCACAGGCTGGTTGAAGAACATCTTCCTGGTACATATGACGATTTTCGTGATCTCATTGGGGTCCTGTGTGAGGGCAATGAGATTGCTTATAGACAGTGGGTTCAGGTAGTGGCACTCCTCCACTGCAGAGTATCTGTGCTTGAATGTTTGGCAGAAAGGAAGCAGCAGCCACATGGAGATAGCTCAGCACCACGATCAGCTGGGCATGCATGTGGCTGTGCAACATCATGCTGCCATATGGGCAGCAGCACCAGCAATACTGAGGGTGGTGTGATGTCCATGCCAAGATGCAGCAGGCCATCAGCATGTGGTCCTGGCCAGTCCCAACAGGGACAAGGATCCAGCAGACAACCGTCACCATTAGGGATCAGTACAATGTCTGTCCTTGTCCCTGGTGGTGCCTGTGATACCCCTGGAAGGTCCAGCTCCTGTGTCCATGGCCGGAGATGGTTAACTGCACACCCTGCCATGTACAAACCACAATTGTCCAAAAAACATCAGTGTAGGGCAGCCACATTGTGTGTCTGTGTGCATGCAGGCACACACACACACACACACACACACACACACACACACACACACACACACACACACACACACACACACCCACACATCACAATCAATAAAAGGTCACTTTCACACACATGCACCACACCTGCACAGGCCATGCCAATCCCACACCCCAAACACACACCCATACTGTCAATTGAATGTCACAGCCTAGGCCTCTGACAAAACCACACCACTCACTGTGCATATGATGGAACCTGTACCAGATCTCTGCAATCAAAACCATTGATGCAGGGACATGCATATATGGGTCTGATGCACAGGGTGAACTTACTAAATTGTAGATATGTAATACTGTGTAAGTTGCTGTCATCTGGCATTTGTAAGAGGTACACATCATAGTGTGTTTACAGTGTTAGCCATGGTGCATTATTGCTATTATTAATGCTGAGTGTATATGTTCTCACATGCTGTATCCTGTTTCTGTTCTAGGCATCTGTTTGTCACCAGGATGTGGCCCTGCAGCAACACCAAGGGGTATGGCAGTGTGGTAACACATCAACCATGTCTTAGGCAGAGTACAGCTGTATCTGCATGGATTTCCCAGGACTGTAACACAGTGATAGCATATGCCTCATAGATTATAGAGCTGAGGGTTGTACATAGGTATATGATGATTTACAACATCTGCTGTAGAGTGGAGAATGGTACGTGATGTGGTTTAGACACACCTCCAATTGCTAATACCCACAGCCACAGGGGATATTCATCACCCAAACACACTGAAATTACTATTCACACACACACACACACACACACACACACACACACACACACACACACACACACACACACACACACACACACACACATTGCTTCATAGGTGTGTAGCAGGTGAGTGGGCCTGAAGGCTCTACAAGGCTAGCCCAAGGGAATACTCTGGCATCAGGCCACATGACAATAGTTTGCAGTGTGGCTCATGAATATAGTCACTGGAGTGGTCCCCAGGGGTGGGTATTGGATTCCCCATCCACACATCCAGATTTCTATTGTAGGTGGCCAGTGATGTGTACTGCTTCACATGTATGTGATTTATATTCCATAACATGGACAGTGTCTGGATTGTGAACATGTCCCACAAACATGTCCTTTGAAGTGTGGAAGTGTGCTTGAGGTCTCTGGGCATGTTGTATAGACAGATTGGTATCTTCAAATGTAGCATTCCTGACCTGGTTTGGTGAGACATGGCTGTGTAACCGAGATAGTGATTGCACCTACATAGACAGTATGATATGGGGATTCATTGGAGTTATTGGAGTCTGTCCATACAGGGCATGTGTATAAGGCATGGTATTCTCTTTGTGGGGTACGTCTGCAGACTTTACAGTTGTTCAGGTGTCCAGTGGTGTACATGGTAAAAGGGCCACTGTACACATTGATTGGGCTACTGAGGGAGGGTACAGGGTGACCATGTCCTTTTACTTGCTGGATAACACACACTTAGGAGATGTAACACATCAAAGTACTTTCTGATGTCAGTGGCACTGTTGTGGTCAACAGACAGCTGACTGTCAACCTGTGTTCCCCATTCTGTTATAGCAATGTCACTGTTCAGTGGACTACCACCAATGTATTACTTCATGTCAGCCATGGTGCTCCCAGAAGTAATGGCAGCATGTCTCCTGGCATTGAGGTAAAGTCCAGGGTTCTGACAACAGTCATAAGTGTCAGAGTGTCCTTTGTGCATGATGTCAACATCATATGGATTGGGAATGCTACCACCCACCTTACTGTTGTATGCAAACATTTTCAGCTAGGGTGCCTTTGTGTTCTCCTGCACCTCAGAAGGGAAGATCCCAAACACAAGAGGACATGAGTCTGTACCCTGTGTAACACCAGTCATGTCTGGCCATCGGTTTGACATGGAGTCAACTGCAATCACACTGTGGGTACTATCTGTGAGGCATTTTACTGATATATTGGTTGATGCCTAGGCAAGTGTGTTTGTGTATGATTCCTGGATGGAGAGTGGTCTCTGAGTATTTGAAGGGTTTCCTATATTGTTAACTATTACATACTGTTACATAGTCATTGCACATGACACTACATATTTAGGACTGTATATTGTCTACACCAACCTCTACAGTGTTTGACAACTGTTGGCCTTGTAATGTGGACATTGGGACATATACTAGGTAATCAATATAATAATTTAGCAAAGCCCACCCCCAATGGATCCTCTTATTACACACACACACACACACACACACACACACACACACACACACACACACACACACACACACACACACACACTTGCCAATACTGAGTTTCAAATCCCTACCTATGTATTTACACACACTTGCCAACACAGAGTTCCAAACCCCTACCAATCTACGTATTGCTACTTGAGTGTTGCCCATTTATCACACATGCCATGGAGCTTATATGATGGATGTTGTCCCAAGGTACTTATAAGGTGAGGAACATCACCAGCCCTTGTAAATAATGGCATTGGGTGATGTAGTGGGTGAGAGATTTCATAAAATACTTTACCCTACGCACACATTTACCAGGAGTGAGGTTCAAACCTCTATTTAACTACAGTTTCAGAGCTTTATGCTACACATTTTCCAGTTGCACCACTGAGCTTATATGGTTTAGTGTTGCCAACAGTTACTTCTAAGGTGAATGATATCTACAGGACTGCTAAAGTAGGGCACTGAAAAGTGTCCTGAGTGTAAATGGGGCCAAAATCTTTAAGGTACAAACACACACACACACACACACACACACACACACACACACACACACACACACACACACACACACACACACACACACACACACACAAAACTTGCCAGGAATGAGATTTATACCCCTACCTATGTAGTTATTGCTACTACATTGTTATGCTTTTATCACACACACCATGGAGCTTATAGGGAAACAGTGTACAAACATACCTTTAAAGTGAATAACATCAGCAGCCATTGTAAATTATTACACTTTGAAATCTATTGGCTGTGTATGGACACAAAACACTTCAACCTACAGCTATACAAACACAGATGCACTTTTACAATTGCTGGACCTGAGATTAGAACTCCTACCTAAGTAGCATTTTGCACGACAGTATCACACAGTTATCATGAGCACCACAAAGCTTATATGCTAGAAAGCTGTTCAAATGTATCTTTGAAGGTGAGTGACATCAGCAGCAGTGCTAAAGGAGGGGTAAGGGAAGTGTAGTGAGTGTGAATGGCCTCAAAATCATGTGTCTACAAAGACACACACACACACACACACACACACACACACACACACACACACACACACACACACACACACACACTCTCTCACAAACAACTTTACATTTGACAGGACTGAGATTACAAATGCCACATGAATACATATTTGTACTATAGTGTTATACAGTTATCACAAGCCCCACAGAGACTATAGGGCTAAGGGCTAACAAAAGGAATTTCTTTTTTTTCTTTTTTCAATAATATTTCCTTATTGTTTATTTTTAATATACATCATTTCACAAGCGTAAACACAGGTGATATACAACTGGTACAAAAACAATCAATTAAAACATATTTACACTATTTACATGAATGCTTTCATAATTTAATAGTATGGAAAAAGATAAGAGTTGTTTTCTCCAGGGTTAGTACCATCAAGTTAGTATACTACTATATGATGCTATGATTTTTATTGTGTATGTTGTAAATGTCTTCCAAAGTCAATGTTTTATGCAAGTATAATACTGAAAATTTGTTCCCAATGTTTCAGAATATTGGGATTTTTGTTTTGTTTGTTTATTATGTATTTGTGGGCTAATATATGTTTTCTCGCTAAGTTCCTAAAGCTATTCCATGATATTTTATATGGGGTCAGCCAGTTGGTATCTATGTAAAGTTTCATTAATAAGAAGATATTAATGAGAATGATTGTTTGATTTTTAGATAAGTTAATTGGGGGAATATGTAATATTGTAAATTCCCATGTGAGCGTTGATGATTGATATCCCATCTTTTGTAGCTGTACTTTCAGGGAGTTCCAAAGTTTGAATACACATTTACAGCTCCAGAACATATGTAAAAGGTCAGCAGTTTCATCTTTACAATGTGGGCAAAATTGGGAGTTTCTAGGGTTAAATTTATGCAGTCTAAGGCGTGTGTAATAAGCATTATTATATATCATGAGTTAGGTAAATTCTAGCTTTTGAAGAGATATGGATTTTATTGTTAGATTGATTGCTTGTATTATTTTATTGTTTTCTATCAATGGTATTTTTTCTTTCCAATAATTAGATGAGTATGCGTTCTTGAAATTTCAGGTCTTTGATCAGTTTGTATGAGCATGTTATAACTTTACTGTGTTGTAGAAGGGCTTGCCAAAGTGAGTTGCATTTGATTAAGTTATCTTGATTTATGTTTATGTCTTGAAGGTAACATAAATACAGTTCTTTAATCTGTCTTAAGATCAACAAGTATGTCTTGGGTAGGCCCAATTGGTTTCTTATTTCTTGCGTGGGACAATTCAAAAATGAGTATAGATCTTGTAGCGTTATATTAATTAAAAGTGGGAACTTTTTCAGGTCAAGTAGCTGGTTATTAATTCTCAAGTTGGGGTTTTTGTGGATAGGTTGCAGTATCATCATGGGTTGAAGGAGATTTACTGACTTAAAAAGATTTTGTGTTAATGTTATGGAATTTTTAAGGGATTCCAATAGGTTATATGCTTTAATGTTTTACTACTTAAGAAAGGTATTGATTTGGGATTTATATTCAGACTTTCAATATGTTTAAAACCTAATTTTTCCCAATGTGGGGACCAGCTATTATCTAGCTTATTGTAGTTTGCAATTCTTAAAGTTCTATTGGCATTTATGACTGAGTAGTAATTTTCAAAATGTGGTAGGTCTAATCCACCTTTGTTTTTCAGAGTCATCAGTTTATCATATGAGATTCTACTTTTTTTTGGTTCCCATATAAATTTAGCGAATTCAGTATGAATTTGCTTAAAAAATTTCTTGGATATTAATAGCTGGGAAGTCATGAAGATGTATAAAAATCTGGGCAAGATATTCATTTTGATAATCGAGACTTTAGCTAATGGTGGTAGTTTCAGATTTTTCCATCTCTTTAGATCAAGTAAAATGTGGTCCCACTTTTGTTTGATGTTATTAAGGTAAAAAATGTTGTTATCTGTAGAGAATGTAATTCCTAGATATTTAATCTTTTCTTCAGATTTTATTTTATCTGTCAGTGGTAGGAGTGAAAAAGGTTTCGGAGTTTTTAAAGGGAAGATGTTAGTTTTTTTAAGGTTTATTTTATAGTTTGAAATTGATGTGAAATCTTCAATAGCAGATAGTATTTTGTTGGTGTCTGTGGTTGGCATTGTACTGTATATTTTGAGATCATCAGCAAAGGCTGACAAGGAGATTTTTGTGTTATATATTACTGGGGCATTATGATATACATTTTGTTTGATGTTTAAAAATAGGGGTTCTAGATATAGGTTAAACAGTAAAGGGGATAAGGGACAACCTTGATGAGTGCCATTTCTGATTTGAATTCTATTAGACCATCTTTTATTTATATATAATGTTGTATAAGGATTGTTGTATAATATTTGTAGGGTTAGAATAAATTCTTGGGGTATGTTAAAATAGGGTAGGATTTGAAATAAAAATCTTATGTTGACTCTGTCAAAGGCCTTATGAGCATCTATAATTAGTGCATATATGTTTTGGTTATTTTGATTGGCATATGAAATTAGGGTGTGTAGTGTTAGTGTATTGTCACTGGTTTGCCTAGAAGATAAAAAAACAGATTGTTCACTCAAAATAATTATGTCAGTTATTTTTTTCAGTCTATTAGCCAGAATAGATGTTAGAATTTTGGTATCAGTATTGAGTAATGATATGGGTCTGTAACTATCCGGATTTTGAGGATTTGCCTTTTCTTTAGGTATGAAAATCATTTTGGATGCATTAAAGTGTATATCATTGATTTTATTATTTATTATATAGTTTAATACGTGAGATAATATTTGTGCAGTGATAAGGTAGAATGTTTTATAAAACTCCGCTGTGAGGTCATCTGGCCCGGGAGATTTGTGTGATTTCAATTTTTTGATTGTTGTTATTATTTCATCAATGGTTATTGGTTCTATTAATCCTTTTCTTTGTTTTGCATCAATTTTCGGAAAATTGAGTTTTTGTAGGAAGTCTGCACTATTATCATTTGCAAATAGATGGTTTTGTTCTCCATAGATTTGAGAGTATATAATTTCGAAAATTTTGATAATATCTTTGGTTTTCGTATAAGTCTTATTCTTATAAAATAGCTCCAGAATTTGGGAAGGTGTTTTAGACTGAGTAATAATCCTCGCAAGTGCTTGTGACGGTGTTTGTATATGGCTAGCATATTTTGCAAGTATTTTAGTTTCATGAAATGCTAGATTATTGTTGTGAACCAAGAAAAGGTCTTTCTGGGATTTCGAAAGTTCTGTTTCCATTTGATTGTTGTAGTTTTTAAATAGATCCTGTTCTAATGATTTAATTTTAGCCTCTAGTTGTTGTTCTTCTCTGAGTTGGATTCTCTTATAATAAGAAGCTTTCTGGATAAAGATACCTCTTATCTGAGCTTTAGTTGCCGCCCATTCAATATCAGGAAGGCATTTTTGCTTTGTTAACTTGTCTAGAGACATTTTAAGAGTGTTCTGAACTTCCTGAATTATTTCCTTTTTATTTAAGAGATTTGGGTTTAGAGACCAGTTGTATCCCCGATATTGTGTGTTGTTTTTGGTGGTCTTAGTATTGTTTAGGGTAATTTTAGAATGGTCAGACAAGTAACGAGTATGAACAGATACTGTGGGGTCAAGGTTAATTAGTGCTTCTGAAATTAGGAAAAAGCCAATTCTTGACCACATTTTATGACAGTTGGAGTAAAATGTAAAATTATTTGCATTATTTGTGTTATTACCATATTTGAAGGGATCATATAAATTAAAGTCATATTTAAGTTCGCTTAATGTTAAAATTGCTTGTTTATTGCATGATCTCTGTGAACTTGATTTATCCTTTTTTGGGTTTTGATATGCATTCCAGTCTCCTCCTATGATCATATAGTAGTTATTGTATTGATTTAAGATAGGGTACAATGAAGCGAAGAAGGAGTGCTGGTTATTACAGGGTGCGTATATGTTGAGAAGTAGGATGGGTTTATCGTAAGCTGGAGTTGAAAGGGTTGCCTAACACCATCTTCCTTCTTTATCTGTTTTGGTTTCTAAAATTGTATCTTTGTAGTGGTTCTTAATGATAATAGCTACTCCTGCACTGTTAGTTTTGCCTTCAGAGGCTATAATTTCTCTTATCCACCTTTTCCCTTTGATATCTGCCCATTGCACGTTAGTTAAGTGTGTTTCTTGAATTAGTAAGAAGGTTGCCTTAGACTGTAAAGCTAGGTGAAGAAACAGTTTTCTTTTCTTAATGTTCCGGAGCCCTTTAATGTTCCTTGAGTCTATTTCCCACATTTATAAATCTTTTATTTTGTATAAGTAATCTTGAAAATTTATGTAAGTATATTGGGATGTGTTTATTTCTTATTAAAAACATGTTATGAAAGCATTCTTTTATTCCTGCCCCTTCTCTGTGCCTATCCACTAATCTCCTGGACCAGGAATTTAACAGGACCTGGCAAAATTTGGTTTTTGTATTTGTTTGTATTATTAGCATATATAAACCTTGTATATTAGTCTTTAAGAAGTAAAAGAATCTTAATGGCCCTATATGTCCTACAACTACTTGTACAAAGCCAAACCCACCCATTCCCTAACAATCACTACTTTTGCAATCCAAGTCTCTTCTTATGAGCTTTATAATAAGGTATCAAAGTTAAAAAAATCCATTTTAACATGTTCTGACCTTGCCTAAAGGCAGGTAACATCACTTTAAGAACTTTATCTCTAATAGTAAAAAAGTTTATCCATTCTCAGTTGTTATCTCAAGTTTAATTTATTAATCATATTCATAGAGTATATTCATTCCTCACTTAATCTTAGTTTGTATGTGATTCTCCTTCCCCTTGGTAGGAAATAGTTGTCTCTGATTATTTCTTCCCTTGTTTTGAGGGAATATTCAAATTTGAAGTTCAAATGCTCCAAGAGTCATTACTCCCATCCATTTTATTACCCTTGCCCTGTGTTGTTTAAATCTTGAATGACCTTGTTAAAAAAGATCTTAACGCTATGTTTCTCTACAACAGTTTATGTAAAGCTGGACACATTAATTATGCTTGGTGATATTTAAAGGCAATATTTGGTAGCTATGTGAAGAGAGAATATGTGATTTAGAGATTTCTCTTCAGTAATTAACCTTTTTTTTAATTTACAGTTCCATTGCCCCTCTTTCCGAACTTCTAGAAAGCTAAGCCGATTACTTACCTTCTCGAAGGGGGACTCTATATGCAGATGGACTTCCAGAAATGTCGCCACTTAAAACGACTTCTGGAGCAATAAAAGAGGTTTCAGTTCCTCCTGTGGGAAAACAAGCATGACGCGCATGTTGTGCACTTCCTGCTGGGGCTCTCGTGGCCTGGAGAGTGAGAAATAAGGTTGCACCATCCCAAAAATGCAGCCTAGGGCAAGGCAGGAGCAATCCATGTGGGAAGTAAGTCCTCGGCTGTTATTCTGTCATATATCTGATCTCAGAGGCTCAATAATCACATTGGAGAGTGCAGCTAGTTGTCTAAGGCAGGGATTCTTTTAAAAACAGTCAGGAAGGTAGATTTTGCTTCTATATTGTTGGCGACTGAATATTTGACCCCATCCATGGAAAAAAGTAAAGTATTTGGATACTTCATTTGAGATTTCAGTTTTTTGTCAATCAAGAATTTGCAGTAAGGAGACATGAGCTGTCTGGCTTGCCTAATTTGAAGAGGGAGATCCTGGGCTAGAGAGATTCTGTTGTTGTTCCATACTAGGGGTCCCCCATTTTTCTTTGCAGATAATAATATTTTATTAACATTTTGAAAGTTAAGTAGTTTGGCATAGACTGGTCTTGGAATATTTGAAGTTTGAGATTCTCTCAGGGCTCTGTATGTTCTCTCAATTATTATTTGATGGGCTGTTTTTTGGTCTTTGAGTAGTGTTGCAAATATATGAATGAGAGAAGGAATCAGTTGATTGTGATGTATATTTTCCGGCATGCCTCTGATGATTACGTTATTCCTTCTGGATCTTGCCTCCAGATCAATAATTTTAGCTTGCATGGTTTGTATATCAGCTTCATGTGAGTCAGCTTTTTTGGGTAGAAGGGCTATTTTTTCCTCATTCTCCACAGTTTTGGATTCATATTTGTCCATTCTTTCCAAGATTTGGTTGAAGGAAGTTCCAAATGATTGCAGTTGAGTAGACATTTCTTTTATAGCCTCTTGGATAGGCAGTAAGACTGCTTTTATATCATCCAGGTTTGCTAGTTGATCTGCTTTATTTTTATTCCCTGATTTTGCAGTGTCTTGTTGTTTTGTTATTTTCTGCCTTTTAGAGTTCAGATCTTTCTCAGGAGATAATAATTCTGAGATTTTAGTCTTTGTTGTTGTAATGTCCATATTTTTATCTTCCTTTGACATTTTGTGGAAGTAAAGTGTCTTGGTTTATAGATAGAGGTGAATGTGTAAAGTGCCCTGAGCACACGGCTTCTTTTCCTTGTCTCTTACCTCAGCTCCAGTTAATCTGTTGTAATCTTGACAGATCTTTTTATTCTTCAGGTTTATTTTCCCTTTTCTGGTTTTCTGGATATAGATAGGAGTTGTTAACTCAGAATATTGTGCTTAAATAGGTCCTGGTATTTCCTCTGGGTTGATTTTATTCCATAAGTATTGAAGAGCTGTAGATTAGCAGTGTTTACAGAATGGCAGCCATCTTTGAATACAACAAAAGGAATTTCTACAGTGAATGACATCAGCATATCCTGTGATAGAGGCCAGTGAGATGTGTACTGTGTGTACTGGGTGGGAAAAGCCTCATAATGGGATTCTCTCTATGGCTGCCTATCTCTCTCTTCCCCACGTCTCTGTGTGTGCATGTTTAACATATTATATTATGCTGGCCTTAGATATGTGTTAGTATTCCTATCCAGTGTGTGTATGCATGTGTGTGTGTGTGTGTGTGTGTGTGTGTGTGTGTGTGTGTGTGTGTGTGTGTGTGTGAAGTATAAATGGTGTACAATTTGATGTGTGTGTATGCACAGACATCTGTGAATAACATATATCTATAGTCCACTGTGTTGTCAGACATGGGCTTCATTTCTCTGTAGGAGAAGTGTGATCTTATTGAATACCGTGGAGGGGTGGTGTATCCACTCCCTGGTAAATCACGGTGGGTTAACAAATCGAATGTTGGTAGTAACACTAATAATAACAATCAGGGCAGTACGTTTGATGAATGCAATTTAAAATATAGTGAACCACTTCGTAGGAGTGAAAGGTTGGCTGAAAAAGGAAGGAAAAATTCCTTCCAGGATTTTCAGCAACCCCCCGGGAGGGCGGGGGTGAGGGGACAGAGACAGACACCACAAGGGTGGAACAAGGGACAGAAGTAAGTCAACCATTTTGAGGTTCAGATTAACACTGAACAAAACTTGTTTATTGAACAAGGATGTAATTATATTACAATTAAGAAAGACAACTTCACTATTTTTAATTACACAGACGTGGATATTAAACAGTATGCCTTTGACTTACTCACACGAGGTTTTCAGTTTGTACCCTTACGCCCCCTCAACATTGCTAAAACCCTTATAGATTTAAAACTCTTTGTAAGGAGTTTAAATCTTGCACTTCATTTTAAAGGACAGCCTTTTGTTAACAACGAACTGAGTAGGAGTAGCACTTTTAACCCCCCCACCCATCCATCCATTAAGGTTTTTGAGGAACTTGTTGACAGGGACCTTAGATTTTTACGGTCCCAAGTAGTTAAAACCTCTTCCATCAATCTAGATCAACAAGCATTCAGACTCATTAACCGTCTTAAGAAAGAGAATGTTAGAGTCATGAAACCTGACAAAGGGGGTGGGGTGGTGTTGATGTACAATTCCGACTATGACAATTACATTTACAGTATGCTACAGGACTCCAACCAGTATGAGTTAGTATCAAGAAATGAGGCCAACATTGCCTATTCTAAAATCAGTTTTATGTTAACTGATCACTTACTTCAAGGAGCTATCAATGAAAAGTTGTATAACTATTTATATGTCAACAAGCCAAAAATCCCGGTTATTTTTGGAATCCCTAAGATACAAAGGGCTTGATCCCTTGAAGTTTCAACCTATTGTGTCTGGAGCAGGGGTATCACAGAACCTTTAGGGAAATTTATTGACCAGGTAACTAAACAGTTTGGTACATCATTAAAGCATGTTTGTAAGGACTCCTGGGATTGTCTTAAAGGAATACAACCCTCTCTTTACAAACCAGAACTTCTTTTGATCACTATAGACATAGTTGATCTATTCCCAAGTATTCCACACTCAGTGGGTTTGGAGTGGTTTAATGAGGTATTAACTACTGAAACAAATTTGGGTAACACTGTAATCAACTTGTTGGTTGAATATATGGAAACAATTTTAGAAAATAACTATATACATTTCAATGGTGAAATATACAAGCAAAAAAATGGAGTAGCTATGGGTACCCCCTGTGCATCCTTCTATGCTAACGCTGTTCTACATAGATGGGAGCAAAGGTTTATTTTTTCCACCACCTGGGCACAGTACTTGGTGCACTACAAGAGGTACCTAGACGACATATGTATTTTTTGGGCAGGTACCCAAAATCAATTTTTGGACTTTTTTAACTATCTCAATTCAGCCACTCACTTTTTGTCTTTTACTTACACGATTAGTGATCATGAACTACATTATCTTGATGTAACTCTATACAAGGATCGATCTAACCATTCATTTCAATCTAAACTATACAGGAAACCCACATTTTCCAATTCATATTTACATTTCCAGAGTGGGCACCCCTTTTATCAAAAAAGGGGTATTGTCAAAGGACAGTTCATCAGAGCTTCCAGAATGTCCAGTACTTTACATGATTTTTTAGAAGAGATCGATTTTTTAAAATCATTGTTTTATGAAAGAGGGTACCCTTCTACACTCTTAACCACTCTAGCCCAACAGGTTATGGAAAGTAGGGAAACTTGTTACCCTCCCCTTTTGGGTACAGAGGAGATTTCTTACCACACTGACAGCAGAATACCTGACAATGTCCATGGTAGCTTTATTTACACTTATTGTCTTAATTCTTCTGAAGTTGAAGAAGTAATATGTAGGCACTGGCCAGTCCTTCCACTTCACGATGAATTAAAAAACATAATACCAACACACCCTAGGTTCATCAGAAAGAGGGACACTAACCTTAAAGAAATTTTTGAGGAGAATCACCTTTCTAGAACAAATGCACAGTTACCCAGAATAGGCACCTTTAAATGTGGTGCCTGCAAACAATGTAACACTATTTTTAACACCTCAAGTGTATACATTGCTTCTATGAACTTTCTTTTCAATCCTAAAATCTTTACAAATTGTGGTAGTAAAGGAGTGGTTTACTTAGGGCTCTGCATCACCTGCACCAGTTTCTACATAGGCAAAACCGAAAGGCCACTTAGGAAAAGAATCTACGAGCACCTGTATGATATTTCTAAACAAAAAGAATGAAATGCTTTGTATAAGCACTCTCTTGTATGTAACAATTTTGAATTTAGATTCTTAGTCCTGGAACAAGTACTCCCCGATACCAGGGGCGGTGACTGGGAAACTAGTTTAGAGTACAGAGAGCTCCTTTGGCAAGTTAAGCTGGATGCAAGTAGACCCCCGGGTTTAAACGAGAGTATTAACATCAGTAGTGTTCTTAAAATTAGAAGAGCACGTTTATAGATTTATATGTACACACACTGTGCAAGGTGCATTATTGATTGTTCTGAGTTTTGGGTTATAATATGACACATTCATTACATTAATACTTATTCATTAAGAACTTTTTAAAACTTTATTAGTGTTCCACTTTTAAGAAATGCATTTTATATTGTATTATTTTCTACATCATACTGTTTCAGATCCATTATATATATTTTTATGTACAGTTTTAGAGGATCTAGTTACATGTTTTTAGCTAAAAGTTGCTCTTTAAATGTGTGTTGTTTTATTTCTGAGGTTAATTAACTTTAAATTTGTGGCTAATTAACTAACCATTTGACAGGGAAGGGATTATTTAATGTTGCTGCTAGTAGTTTTTAGTTCATTTTAACTTGAGAAAGCCCGGTATTTAACCGAGCGAAAGCGCTTGTCTTTACTGATTTTATTAAAGCTCATTTGCACCAATTCTACTGGCTTTGCCCAGCTTTTTTGGATTACGTTGGTCTGTTTCCTCAACCTGAAGCTTGTTGTTCTTCTCTGTAGGAGCATGCCTAGTATGACCTTCTATACTGCGTGTGTGAATCTATTCGAGGGAGAGTTGTACTCCTGCCCAGGATTTTTTGTACTACAGCTACACCTAGCAACCTGTTTCTGCAGGATATCTGTAGATAGGTTGCCAATATGGAGACACAATGGGCATAACATATGGGGGATACTTTAACTATTGCTGTCTGTGCTGCTTGTGTAACATGGTTGGCTGTAGCATAGATTTTCTGACATATGTACTGTTTTACACTGTGATGTGTCATGTCATCTACTACTGACAGTTATCATTCTTTGCTCACAGTTATTTACCAGGGAAATGCAAGATGAATGAAGCTAAAACCAATATTTTGAGGCATAGACTACACATTCTGGCACACTTCTGCCATTGTGGAGGGGTAGCTACAGACAATAGACTGCTGATTCTGTGTAAATGGTCCAGCACCTTGGTAGTATGCTGGGTGAGGATCCCCTTCTTGTGCTTTTCTCAACTTAATGGAATGGCCATATCCTGCTGGGCCATACCTCTCAGCTGTACAGATACACCCAGGTTATCCAGAGGCAGGACTCATATATCTGGTCCATTTACCTTCACATTGTGGTTTACAAGCAGTTTTGTGGCTATCCATTCATGGGTCTGCAGTAAGGGGGTGGTATGGGCAGACATTAGAGTTTCAGACTTCACACACACCATGACGTCCATGCTTCTGCACCCCCTCTGTTATTCTCTCCTCTTCCTAACATTATGAAAGCAATATATCAGAGGTATCCCTATAGTTGGGCCTCTATCCCAGTAGTATTTATGGCCTGATCCACAGCTCTTGCAGTAGGACATGGGGAGGCATGCTACTGGCATTTGTCAGCATGGCCTTGCATTTTTTTTTCTGTTTACTGCATTAGGTTGTTAGTTAGGACCCCCTGACATTCCGTACATTGGCATTATGGGTGAGACATGGGCCTTTGCCAGAGGACTGTAGGCCATTTGAGAGTGCTGCAGGCCATGTGTAGCAGGCCAGTGCATTCTGCCTCTCATACGTTCCCAGACTGCAAGCCAGTGGATTACCCTGGGGTGACAGTGGTAAGTGGTTGAGGTGTTCCAGCCAATCCTTTCTGTTTATACTGATTCACAAGTCGAGATGTGGGCAGGTTGCTGCTTACAGCTAGGGACACAGCTGCATGGGACACCTATTCAGCATGCAGCATCATGTACGTATTCCCAGACAGAGATATGGTCATGCTGTAAACATTCCCTACAGCAAGGATATGACCTGTGATAAACCTGTGGCTGCTGGTAGGATGAGCTGAGTGCATGTGTGATATGGAAGCTACTGGCACTTGGCTCAAAGATATACCTGGGACATTCCCCTAATGCTGACTTGTGTGTGGACATGGGCAGCCCATCATTAATTTATAACTGTGCCATTTGTGGTCTGCCAGTGATTGGCCAGACTACTAGTATACCATACTAGAGGGACAACTAATGTGATGCTAACCTCTATGTATAATTCCAAAGTTGTGTGCAGTTGACAGTTATTTTATATGCCCTCTGTGTAGGGTGCTTCCACCTGTGTACTGTTTCTATGTATGGCCCCCTGTTCATGGTGTGCCCAGCTTTATGACAGTGACAGATATCGACATCTGAACAGTAAGTATGTACAACTGCTAACATGGGTGTTATTGAGAAGCAGTGTGGTTGGAACTGCAGTTGTTGGAACATGGCCCTGTTGACCATAGTACTGTACCTAGGCCACTGAGACACAACCGTCCAGGCCTACATGCTGACCACTTTGAGACAACATTAAACACACAACAAACTTACCAAACTGACCACTGCATATTGTACACATGCAACAATTTATTATGTAGATTGGGACAGCTCTGGCAATCTGTGCTCCAGTGATATTACTCCTCAAACTTACATTACTGCATTTCTACATGGGATTGGGGTGGGTGCACACCTGAAGACTTTAAACATTTGCAGTGACTGTACTGGTATTTCATTTACTCTGTTGGCTTCCATTTCATATTGCCTTATGACCTATCATGCAGACAGGAAGCATATCAGTAGAGTACACATGTTAGATTTTAATGGCATAAATTTCAGTTTCAGACTTTTTACCCTTCAGAACTAAAATGCAACTGCCAGACCTGTTGTAGTATATCTGTGTAGGTCTGGAGGGGGGCTATTCACCATTGCCATCATTTGGAGGCCTTAGCCTGGCTTTCATTTATGGTCATGTACACCTGTCCTGCTGGGTGAGGCTGGTGGTGGGTATGTGACCCTCATTGACATCCATGTGTATGACCTATGGACACCCACAGTTATTTGGGCCACCACATGTACTTTGTTGGGAGTTGTCACCTTGTGTAGTACTGCCTAGTATGTTGACACCAGTATTTGTTATGGATTTCCTGCTGTCCCATATAGCTGTCAGCTGTCTGCTACTATCCCATTCAGCCACCCAATTCCCTTGCATGCTTGCATCCATACCATACATACAACTATCAGAACATACTACTGCATTTACTGATTGATAAGAAGAGTGACTTACCTTGTTGCTGGGCCAGTATTGAGGATGGTGCTGGAGGGCTAACTATGTCAGATGCACGTAGTACATTCCCTATACATGGTAAATCACAGGTGGTGTCATGTTTGTCATCCATTTTACTGTATGTGAGAGTCAAAGAGAGCTATAATTCCCTGGGTCCCTACAGTGCAAGTGTGTCTGCAATGTGTTGCCTCTTTGCCAAGGACAGGGCATACTGGGCACACCTCTGTCTGTCTACAGGGTCAGGCTCAGGAAGTTCCTCCTCCGAGTCCCTCTGTGCCTGTGGTGGTCTTGGCAATGGTGGGGGCTGTGTGGCCTCTCCCCATGCTATTCCTGCTGCAGCTGTTTCCACAGGATCATATTGTGTAGCATGGCACATACAACAAACATTTGTCCACATGTAGCTGGGGAGTACTGCAAGGCTCCACCTGATATGTCAAGGCAGCGGAACCGTGACTTGAGCATCCCAAACACATGCTCTATAATGATCCTGGTTTGAATGTGTGCCTCATTATGGCATTCTTGTTCAGGTGTGTGTGCATTTCTGATGGGTGTTATCCACGGCTCCAGTGCATAGCCAGCATCCCCCACTAGATGGCCATATGGGATGTCCCCCTTGGCAAATCCCTGATACAGCTGTGAGGAATGCCAGATGTGGGAGTCATGATAGATTCCAGGGATGCCAGAACACACTTGCATGATAATGCCCTGGGCATTGCACACAACTTGGCAGTTGATGGAGGGGAAGCCCTTGCGGTTTATGTAGATCCCACCCACTCACCAGGTGGTGCTTTGATGCAGATGTGCATGCAGTCTATAACACCAACTACCTCAGGGTATTCTGCTATATGGTGGAAGAGATGAATACTTCTGGTCAACACCTCACAGGTGTTGGGAAAATATATGTGCTCATTGGCCTGTGGTGTTATGGCATCCAGGAAATGGTGGAGTACCCTGGATGCTGATGCCTGTGAGACCTCCATGATATCCCCAGTTGGTCTTTGGAAGGAACATGTGGCTAGTATTCTTAAGCCTACACATACCTTGGTATCCAGTGGGATGGGTTCCCCTTTGTTAGTTCTGTGTGTGAGGCATGGCTGGCACAGCTCGATGATTTACTGCAGAATGTCCCTGTTCACCCTATAGTGCTCCACTATCTCCAGCTTATGTAGGCACTGGTAGGTTACCCTGGGTCTGTACAATCTTCTTCTCCTCCTCACTGTGGGTTGGTTTTCAGCATTCTCCTCCTCACCATCCTCAGCCTCTTGCACATATTAATAGAGCAAAGTGGCAGCGGTCTCTAACATTCTTGGTTAGTTTTGCCAGTTAAAAGTCCCCTGCCTGTGTACACCAGTGGTGTAGGGTTTGTGTGAAAAACAGTCTAAAAGGTGTTTGCATAGTTTATAGTGTTCTGGGCTGTTGCCTGTGTAATTGGCTGATTCTGATACATTCCACCTGCCAGCTATGCTATTTCTCCTTGATTGCTTTCCTAATGCTATTTCCCCTGACCAGTTTCCTTCTAGTGTAAGCCCTGAGGGGCACCGCACATTCAGAGTGCTATAATGTAAACACTGTTGCTGTTTCCTGTTTTTTTCTTTTTTGTTTGTTTTTTAGTTTAAATCCCAGTGCACACTGTGCACACACGTTTAAGCAATGTAAACAGTGCTAACACACCCCTTCCTTAGCTGTGCTTAGCTAAGGGCAAACATGGGCCCCTGAGCTCCATTGTGCATACAGCAGACATTACACACCCCCTTTTCCTGTTTGTTGCTCCTCCTGCCTACATGATCTTGTTCTAGTACTTACACTGTTAGGTGCAGTGTGTGGACTTAGAATATTTTGTGATTCAGTAACATTCCCCTCATTTGCAAACCCCAGTGTGTATGTAATTAGTTACTGCACTAAAACGGACCCTTTTCCCTTGACAACCAGTGCTGGCTGGTATTGTTTACATTCTGCATACCATAGACTATAATGGCAAAATGCAGATTTACCTTAAAATTGAGTTTTCCCAATTTTCTTTTTAAATTTTTGGCACATTTGTGTTTGTATGCTGCTGCCCTATGCTTAAATAGCCGACATCGGCCAAAAAAAAAGTTTAATTTTCATTAAAATGAAACAATTTTGCATACCAATGGCCTTATATTTGGCCATTGGCATGAATAATCAACATAATACATGCTTTTTTATGAGCTGTCATGCCTCCGTTTTGTCATTTGCAGAAATGTATTTGGTTATTAACCAAATACATTTCTGCACTGACACTGTTCTAACACGAAGTCTGGGCAGCTTGGTGAATTGTGAAATCACCTCATTTGCATGGTTTTCACCAGCAGATGAGGTGATTTGCATGCCAAACAGGTTTCCGTGCTAGAACAGTATAGGGCCACTCGTGCATGTGAAAACGGCACTATCCTGAACCGCTCGGTGGCCATTTTCCGTGCAGGAGCTCTTACACTGTTTTTGCACAGAAAATCAGCCTTCCTGAATCCCAGGGATGTTCAAACACAAGGAGGTTCAAGAATCAAAATATTAACAAAGCAACTTTGGGGAACAGACAATGACAGACCTTATAACTGT
Organism: Protopterus annectens; assembly: GCF_019279795.1. NCBI lineage: Eukaryota > Metazoa > Chordata > Ceratodontiformes > Protopteridae > Protopterus > Protopterus annectens. The sequence continues at coordinate 909,059,248 of NC_056732.1, forward strand.
GTTGCTAGCCTTGATGTTGCATATTCTAAACACTGAAGTAAGTAAAGTGGAAGATCTGTTAATATGTTAACACCATTTGGTACTTAGTTAAACTTATCAATCAAGACATCTACAACACATACATGGGAGAGATGATCAAATATAAATGCTTTCTTGGGGACGTGATGGAGACATAAGTGCAAGACAAATTCATCTTCTACTTTTTGAAGTCTTCAGATGTATTATCATTAAGGATGGAGACAGTCCCCTGAATTCAGTAAACTTCCATGCAGGAATAGCTTATTCTTGCATGGAAGCAACTGTTTAGGAGCAGCATGACAGCGTGCCATGCATAGTAATGAAGGCATGCTGCCTGAGCTCCTAAACGGACATGGAGCTTAGACGAATGCAGGGGGCGTGTCTGAGAGCAGAGCTCTCACAATATACATGCCCCTGCAGTCAAGAACTGCAGTTTAGCTATTACAATGAGTGAGACCACTCATAGGGGGTTGCATACCCCCAGCAACACCCCCCAAGTTTATAAGAGCAATATTTAAAATATAATAATATAACCAATTTATTTTTTTATCAAACAGAGTAAATTTAACCGTAGGTGCGCAGGTTTGCCCATTGCTTAGCTACGTATACTGTAGCTTAAATGGCACAAGAAGATAAATATCAAGATACATGCAAATGAAGCATTGCTGCAATAGTGTAGTGGTCAGAACATTCACCTTATGAGCAGTCACTCCCAGATTGAGTCTCACTCCAATACATTCCATTTTCCATGTCAAATCACTTTATGAACAATATTTTTTATGTATAACCTATTAAATAGCATATATTTGTGAACTGGAGTACTGCATTAAATGCAGATGTGAGGTGTCATTGCAATAATGTTGTAAAATCCACAGATAAACACAAGTGCCCCATACAGTATATGTACACATGAATCAGTGATACAAATCAAAGGTATAATGTGTAATGAATGATAAATCCATACAGTGTCCAAATCCACCACCTTCCCAAGAACCATGTTACATTTCTGTCTAAATTAGTGCAGAGGTATGCAGGACTAAGCACTATAAAGCAATAGTAATAGGGAGTAAGCATATTTAAGCAGTAGTAAATGTGTTTAAGCCTGTTTGCTTGAGGGTAAGCAATGCGCACACAGGTTAAGCAATAATGAATCTAACTCTCTGTAAGTATATTTAACCAGAAGTTAGCACTGCTTACCATCATGCAAACCCATGCAAACCCACTTACAATTGCTTAAAAGTGCCTTAATCACTCTGTATCCAACAGCCGCTGTTCTGCCTAGCAATAAAATAAATAGACTTTGTAGTTCTTGAACCCAGAACACTATAGTCACTGTAGTTAACCAGTAAGCCATCACAGCAATACATAAGACTGAGGTATCACCAAACAGATTCTCACTATAGGAAAATCAAACTTAATAATGTGAAAGGAATCTATATACAGTTTTATGTTGTATAACCTACTACATAACATAAATATGTGAATTGGAGTACTGCATTAAGTCCAGATGTGAGGTGTCATTGTAATAAAATGTTGAAATCCCCTTATTAAACACAAGGACCCCATACAGTGTATGTACACATGAATCATGGACACCAAACACATATATAACATGTAATGAATAATAAATCAATGCCAAACAGCAAATAGTATGCAAATTAAAAATTAAGCAAAGCTAAGAATTGCACATCCCTGCTTACTAGGTGTAAGCAATGTGTAAGCCAGCTAAATCTGTTTGTCCATTGTATACCCCTTTAAGCAATGCCAACCTTAGGTAAGCAGGTTTGCCCATAGCTTAGAATTTTCAGTACCATCCAATCATGGCAAAGTGCAGGAAATCAGCCCTATTTAAACCCAACAGGCAGGAATACATATCATAACTGGTTGCAGCTTCCTCCTGTAGGCACTATGACTGGTGTGGGAGAAGGAGTGTGCTTCTGGGTGCAGCGCTGGGACATCCAGGAGTCCAAAGTCATGGCAGGACTCCTTGTTAAAGACCATAACCAGGGACTGCTGTAGGGCCAGTACCAGGGATCCCAATATAAAGTGGAAGCCTGAGACAGTCTCACCAGTGACCTCACCAGTGCCACTGGCATACCTCGAACTGGTGATCAGGTCAGGCATCACTATGCTGACCTGAAGCAGAGAAAGAGGGAACTCTTGGATCAGTGGATCCAAGAGGCTAGGTAGTCGGGTGATGTCCCAACCATGTGTAAGTATCAGTCTACTACCTGTTTAATAATTGTCAGCTCATGTATATTATGGATAGGTATGGCTAAATATTCCTCATATGTCTTTGACAACAGCAGACAAGTGGGCTGTGAACCAGGAAGCCCATGCCTTTAGATTGCAGAGGTTGCGTCATGAGGCAGGTTAGTAATACTCTTGCATGTATTGTCATAAGAAATAAATCTAAAAGTAGTAGAAAGTTAATTGCCAGTATAAAACCTGTATTGTGTATGGCATGTACTGAATACACCAGACAATATGGCAGGAAGAGTCTCATATAGGTTGTATGTAAATAAAGGTTAACAGCCTGACAATAAAGGTGTAACTGCTGGACTGCTTGTGTTTACTCTGGTATCATATGGTAATGTAGTGTTGCAATCTCTTAATAGTACTGTTGTATTAAGCACTGTTACCCACACTGTGCTACATAAATAAAATGTGTAGGAATGTCTGTATATGGCTGGTGTAATCCCAAGAGGTCATATAGTACAACTGAGAGAGACTTAGAAAGAAAACACTGAAAAAATAGACAACATAATCCGAATAGCACACTCAACTGAGACATGAACTGTTGTATTTTTAGCACACACAGCCATGGTTTGAACCCTGGGAGTGGTAGTAAGCTGTATGCAGAATCATACCCCACAACTGTACAGATTTGTCCAGAATCCAGTTAATTGGACCATATCCTCTGCCTGTCACTGTTTCCCCCTGGCAAACCAGTGGGATGATCCCAGAAGTTTAGGCAGCAAATAATGACATACAACTGATTGTCAGACATCATAACTGACAGAAATATATCTATAAGAACAAACCTGTCACTCTAGCAACTCACCAAAATGTTATGAGAGTAATACGCATCTCCACCCCCATGTTGTGAAGCTATGACCAGAGTGTGTGCAGTAACAGAGTGAGATGTATGTGCATAATAATAATGTGGAATCTGGTAATATGTGCGGCAAAATTCAGGTAGTGCTAACAAGCATTCCTCTCACAGGTCTGTCAGATATGAAAACTGTGCCTAGAAATAAGAATGAAATCCTGGACTGGTACTGTTTACTCTGGTATTGTGTGGCATTGTTAGTGTTGCAGTTTCTCTGAATAATAAGGTATTACTCATGACTGTCATCCACACTGTGCTACATAATAAAACTGTCTAGGAAACCCTGTGTAAGAGTGTTGTAATTACAAGGTCAGATTGTAAAACCATGGGAGACTTATAGACAGAAATCAGAAAAAAGATACACAGCAATATCTGTATAGCACACTCCACTGTGATGTACACTGTTTTATTTTTAGCAGACACAGCCATGGTTCGAATCCTGGGAGTGATAGTAAGCGGTATGCAGAATCATACCCCTCAACTGTACAGATTTATCCAGAATGTCCAGTTAATTGGCCCATATCTGCTGGCTGTTACCCTGTCCCCCTGGCATATCAGTGTGCTAATCTCTGACATGTAGGCAGCATTCAATGTCATATAACTGACTGTCAGGCCTGTAAATATTTGGAAAATGTCTATGAAAACAAACATGTCATTGTACAACTCACCAAAGTTTTATGAGGGCAATAGTCAAATATGAACCGGATTCACCCGAATGTTGTCAAGACATGCCCAGAGTGTGTGCAGTAAGAGATGGACAGGTATGTGCATAACATCAACCTGGAATCTGGGAATATGCGTAGAAACAGTCAGGTAGCATAGCAAACAATACCTCCACAGGTATAACAGGTAAAAGGTGTATACTGCAGGTAAAACTCAGTTCATGTATATAGTTGTCTACATCCATACCACTGTCCAAACTAAGGCCATAGGGTAGTGTAATAAAACCTGTAAGGTACAGATCACAGCACTGCCTAGGAAAGTAATGAGAACTACAGGGATATACAAGTTGTTAATTGACATCTTTCTCTCCTCCCCCCCCACTATATCTGCAATAATAAACTAAATACACAACTCAATCTGTATGTGCACTATTAAATCTACTGTTGGGACATATGTCCTATTGTTTGATAAATATTGAAATTTTTTCTATGCATGTGCCATGGTAAAATACTCCCACATTGGTGGCATACTGCCATCAATGTACCTGCATGCTGTTGTAATGGACACTGTGGTTCCATACATGGATGTGTTCTGTTTGCTATGCAACTGTTCCATATCTGGTAATTCGGGTTAATGGGAATATCTATGCAGCTGTTACACCTAATCCTGGAATGTGTTGACTATTACTAACCCACATATGTTGTAAAACTGAAACACCATAGCACGTTTGGGAAGGCTGGTCCCAGCGGACTCACCTCTCCCACCTCATCTGACCATGGCACTGGGCACAAGCATGTCTGGGGCTCACCCTGGAACCTCCACATCTGCTGGTTCTGCACCACCTTCGGGTGGAAACACCTCAGGGAATGGGGCTAGACCCCAGGGAGCGGGTGCAGAAAGAAAACTGTCACCCATCGCTAGGTCTGGGTCTGGTGTGCAGCAAGCTCTGGCAGGGAGTTTGGAGATCTGCTATGCCAGCTTGAGGGTTATGTGGCATAACTAAGGGGTCAGCCTGCCCCTCCTACTCAGCCCCGGCACAGCCACCTTTGGGGCTGTGAAGGTGCAGTGGTGACTGCCCATGGGTGGGGACCTCAGTCACACTGTTTCCACTAGGGGGCTCATGGGCTTCTGACTTCTAAACACCCCACCCCATCCAAGGTATTTACCCCCCATATGTGTCAAATACCTCCCCTGTATGCTGTCTTGTCTGTTACCTTATCCAACCTACCTCCCCAAATATACCTACTATCCCTCCCCAACATTCCACTCTCACCTTAAAAAAAAAGGGAAATCTGTTCCAAAAAAAAAAATCTCGCCCCATACATAGCTGTCCATTTCGCACACGTGTCCACTGGGCACATGTAATCTGGTCTAATATGCTTCACAACATATTATTATTGTCCTCACCCCTCTCTCAGGGGTATGAGTGTTCAAATCTACCTCTAAATCAGTGTATATGCACAACTGTTGCTGTAGAAGAAATGGGCAGCTATGGACATCCCCTACACCGTCCTGCACATCCCTAGTTATTTTCCCTCCTGTCTTTCCCTCTTTGTGCCCTTTTTTCACCAATTTCCTATCAACCCTTTTTCATTTCTTTTAAAGAAATTAGTGCAGGGGTAAGTGGGAGTAAGCACTTTCAAGCAGCAGTAAGTGGGTTTAAGCCTGTTTGCACAGGGGTAAGCAATGCCTACACAGGTTAAGCAAGTGAGAAGCTAACTGAGTATAAGAAACTGTAACCCGAAGTTAGCAGTGCTTACCTTCATGCAAACCTGTGGAAACCAGCACAAACCCACTTACAACTGCTTAAAAGTGCCTTAATCACTCTGTATCCAACAACTCTTGTTCTGCCCAGAAACAAAATAAACAGCCTTTGCAAGTCATGAACCCAAGACCCTCCACACCACAGCAATTTATTACTAAGCCATGTCAGATATACATAACCCTGATGTTTTCACAAACATATCATCCAGATCCATATATAGCAATATATATATATATATATATATATATATATATATATATATATATATATATATATATATATATATATATATAAACAGATATATATATATATATATATATATATTTATAAAAGAGAACGTAAATACATATATGACCACAGGAACCGTTAATGGGGGTGAGGGGGCCCAAGATAAATACCTCTTGTAAGTACTGATATCACCCCCTCCCCCACAACCAAACAGATCTGCACTGCAACACAATACTAACTGTTGCAAGTCCCATACCCAGGACCCTACACAATATGGCCAAAAGATGTTAACAGTAATCCATCCCACCTGTATGATGTCAGGATGATATCAATAACATATCATGCAGTATAGTCTGGCTGCCTTAGAGAATGTACAATGTGGAAGCAATAAACATTCCAAAGATACATACACACACACACACACATATATATAGCCAGATACACACACACACATATATATATATATATATATATATATATATATAGGCACACACACACACACACACACACACACATATATATATATATAGATACACACACACACACACACACACACACACACACACACACACACACATATATATATATATATATATATATATATATATATATATATATTGATAGATAGATATGTAACTACACATACACACACATAGATATGTATAGGAATTTACATATTTAGAGGGTGCACAGCATATTGAACAGCCAGTATTCCTACAGTTGCCACCTTTTCAAATGGAAAGTGTATGATTCTCTCATACAAAAGACAATTGTTGCCTGAAACATATGCCTACAGAGAAGTCAAAGAATATGACATCTTGTGCATGTTTGCATACATAAGAAATGTTTATTTGTGTATTATTACAGTTGTATATGCCATGCCATATAGCTGTTAAGGCTTTGAAATACATACTAACTGAGTAATGCAACTCTCAAGCAGATCATTTTATATAGTAATCCAAAGCATAACACATGTTGCTGTCCAGGCCAAGGCCTTCAAGTAGTACAACAGTAAAGAAAGACTGGGCCAGAGGATAACAACCAATCAACAGTAAGTAATGCAGATGTATAGTTCAGCAGCCTCAAATTACACTCTGTACTCAACCCCTTTGGGGAAAAGAATTAAGTTGACACAATGAGGATGTATCTGTTACATAACAATGCTTAACTGAAAATATCACAATCACACTGACAAGCAGTCTGTATAACAGTAAGAACTAGGCCACCAATGTTCCCAAGATGAAATGTATAGTAATGTACAGCCATATACCTTAAGGCGGCTTACTACCGATATCTCTCACATGTTGTAATAGCCTAGATTATATATGATGCATACCCCACCCCCATAGACTGACTTACAGGGGCATATAACACCACTGACCTCTGGACTGCAGAAGGGCACACATGTTTTGTGCAGCTGAAGCCCACATATATATGGGCCCTACCCCACAATATGTGTGGGGGCTACAACAGCACTGGAATGATGGCAGGAATGGCATCACAACATAATCACAGGCCACTACATAACAACCCCTTACTGCATGTCATATAGGCAAAGCCTGGTATAAAGGTGGAAGGACAGAGGCCAGAACACAGGCCCATATGTGAAATAGTGTTGTTATACACTGAGAAAGTTGCTGGGGTTACAGGATAGTGTGCAACATACCCTTAGTCAGGAATATGAAGTCAGAAACATAAATGGATGTAGCCATGTACTGATAGCACTCAACACTCACAAAGCCAGTGATATATCTGACACAAGACCTGTGTGGTGGACAGACAAACCATAACACGCACACCTCTGGCCATCATGCGGATAGGCCCACAGTTGAGAGCTATGCAGACAGACTGCATTCCATGTTAAACTAGTATGTACACATGAACCCTGTAACACTGGTGCTATACAATGCATATAACAACACTACTCACACTGTCTGTAGGTCTGGAACCTTATACAAATATGTTGCTGGCCTGACTCTGCAAGTCCTCTTGTAAGAGATATTGCTACCTGCTGTCTGTAACTCTGCTGCCCACACACAGGATGGATGTCCTCCATACAGGAAAGGTAAAGGGACCACGACCACATGATGTAGGGATTTATAGTAGTGGGTTGCCATGACAGTGGTAATTGGAAGAACTACACATCATGCTGCATGCAGGTAGCAAGTGGAGGACACTGATTGAATCAGAGGCCATCACCTGATCATGTGCATCACCTACAAAACCCATGCTGTAATCTATTCAAAGCAGCTCAATCCATTTACTGGAGAGAGACAGAGAGAGACAAAAAACAAAAAAACAAAAAAACAAAAAAAAGCCCATCCAGCAACTATCCAGAAGAGACATCATTCCCACAACAGGTATGTGAAGTATATATGCAAGTAACTGAATGTAGTACTTGGTCCATTACAAAAGGATAGATGATGTGGAATGATTTATATGTGCCATTGGGTGTTGTAATGATGTCCAGCTGAACAACTGCTATGGACAATAGTGTCTGTCCCTGTGGGCAGTGGGTCAGACCTGCCAACTGTGCAGATCTGCACTGACTGGCAAGATGCAAGCCATCATAGTGTGTGTTGTGTAATGCAAAACATGTATATTAGTGTGACCAATAGCTGGTGGTGGAAGCAGGGGCGGCTCGTGGCATCGGACTGCCGGACTGCAGCCCCCTCAGCTAAAAAGAAGAAGAAATGTAAAAAAAAAAAATACCTTTGCAGCTGTTTAATGTAAAAATTCGAGCGCACTTAACTGCCTCGGGCTGCGGCAGTTTTAAACAGAT